>NT_177059.1:2435197-2445593 GCF_000188095.3 Bombus impatiens | reverse complement strand
GCGGCGCGGCGGCTACGTGCTCGTCGATAATAATTATTGACAGATGGGACTGACTAATGCGGCCGCCGCTGCGCCACGACATTTGTCTAGCGTGAGTAAACTTTTAGCTACGCAATCTCGCTTCTGGCAGCGGCGAGATCTTCCTCCGCAGGAGAACATCCAAGCCGACACACGCGCCGCGCTGCTGGCTGTCCCATGAATTCCGATCCCAGTTTCACGATTCATCCGCTGTCTTCGCGACGTTGACATTTCGCGAGATTCCCAGCATCGCGAACAGATACTTCCAACTTAGTACAGCGTGCTTCAAAACATTGTGCCGCGACATTTTAGCGAATCTATCGAGCAGATCGGATTTCACGTGACAAACGTTTAACGACTCGTGACGGAGCGAATTTTCTTCGATAACGGGATTCCGGAAAGGTAAGGGAGAGTATTTAAATGCCCCGCGTGTTCTACGGTCTTTCGCGTAATCGTAAAAGCCTTCAGTAAGACACAACACCAGAAATCCTGCAGATTTTGCTCCGAAACAACTTTTGCTCCGGAAGAATCCCAAGTGCCGAGTAACAAACAAACGCCTTTAATCTCGCGTCCATCTAATTTCTTTTACGACTCCGAATGACCAGATTTCGACAGCGTCGTTCGCGTTAATTAGAACCTTCTTCTTAACTCCGACACGCAAAGTACACCGGCGAAACGTTTAACGTCATTTATGAATCATCTTGTATATACAACATCGACGAACTCTCGGAAAAGACAGTTTGTTTTCGCCAGTGAGTCAAACGTACCGGGCTGCGCGTAGGCTATTTCCACAAAAAGTTGGAGAATATCAAAATGAAACGAACCACGCGCGCGATTTTCGACAAGAAAGACACGGCTTCGCGCGTGTACACGCAACCGGTGTCCCCGGTTCGAACATTTTTCTTCTTTTTTTCTCTCGCAACCGCATGCACAAGGTGTATCGCCAGAGGTAAAGTATACCTGGTTAATTGCATAATTTCCTGTAAGAAGTATTTTTGTAGCGTGCCGCGGTTCTGGATCGCGGTATCCGTCGTCTGCGACACCAGCCTCTCGCGGAGTAAATAAAAGATTACCGGGAGAGGACTTTAACACCTACCTCGCATCGGCTGACGAGGTGATGCAATCCGCGCGCTGCTCCAGGCATTCTCGAACCGTTCTCCTCTCGCGGATCGAATTCCTCGGCGTGTTACGCGCGCCGCGACAAATCGACGGTTAGCCGCGAAATTTTACCGAAATGATAGAAACCGAGGTAAACAAATTTTATCAGAGGCGTACGATGTACGATTAGAATTAAACGAACGAGATGAACTGTAACAATTAAACTCTTAACTACAGGTGGTATTCGGATTACATAGTAGTAGTAGTTTCCCTTTTTTGTTTTTTAGGAACGTGAGAAAGTAGAAGAAATTTCGTAATAAACCCATAAACGGCATTAAATAATCGTTCGTTAGTATTGAAATCGATGGGAAGTAGAAGCTACTACAACTAAAAATTAGAAAGTGTCGATTTCCACATACGTTATGTTATTTTCATACGTTTCTATTTATACGCTTTCGTTCGAACCTACGAATCTGTTAGAACCGAGATTGACCAATTTCTCAAAAACAAATAATTTAGTTTCGTAAATTCGCAAGAGAACGACATAAATAATCGTACGCCGCTAGATAAATTTGAAACATTACGTAACACCATCAATTTCCCTTACTTCCAAATTCATAGAATTGATCAGCGTAGTTTCCACGCAGCTCGTATAATACGCCCCAGTTTCATAAAACACCCCTGCTTCGAGCCTATACAATAAACTGTAACGTATACACTTAATTCGAACCACGGTCTCCTCTTTTAAAATTCAATTACGCGTCTACAACACCGTGACACGTTACGCGTTAATAATCCATGACGGTCGATGGAACGCGAATCTTCGTGTCTATTTAATTCTCGCCAGCAAGAACGAACAAAGCTGCGGCAGGCTACGAGATAGATAAGAGCGCCTTCGTGAATTTGTTTTTCCAGCGCGATAAAAAGCTCCGCGCCGACAGATCCGAGATTCGCGGAAACGCAGACTGACTTTCGATTCGACGAACTTCGTCGCACGGGCCGTTGCACAGGCGAATTTCGTCGCTCAGCGAACCAGCAGCACGACGGCGAGGTACGCGATTTCGTGCTCATCCGAACGAATAACGCGCCGTTCGACTCGGATAAAACACTTGTTGCGACCCGTGGAAATCTTCGCGACGACACGATGTTACCATCCGCCATTTACAACGAAATTACGATCCGTGATTAGCAACGGAGTTAAGATCTATCGTTCGTCGTTTATTCGTACGTTCTTTGATTTATTTAATCCCGAAGCAAAAATTTATGTCCTAATCTCATTTGTGTCTTAACGTGCAAAAAGATCTTTGATGTTTCGAGAGAATCTTAGCATACACCTAAGACGACAAATCAGTATCGACAACGACTTTTTCGTACTTTCGTCAAATTTACGAAGTTTATTGATAATTAGAAAATACTATTGGATTTAAAATAACGCGAAAGTTCTGAAAATCTTTACGACAGCTGTTTTATCAGTTGATATCGTCAGTGAAATTTTGTAAATTTTCTAAGTTGGTCAAAAGTGATATATTCTCCTGCAAGTAGTTTTACACTTGTTGTAATAGTAACATTTCTAGCAATAAAATAAATAATATGTTACAAGTAAATTTTAACAAATTACGAGACTGGTGTACTTTCGAATAATATACGAACGATGTAAAGAGATGTGGAGCACGTCGACTATGCGCGGTATGGAGCATGTTCCATGTGATGTCGATGATGATGACGATAATAGTGATATAGAATATTTGTTATCTGATATATACGTGCATTGTTACGTAGTGCATGGCTATAAAAATGTTAATGATGGGAAAAAGCAGATATGTATTCGCCTGTAGGGGCACGAAGAATATGTTGTACTTGCGAGTCGAACATATGGAAGATATAGAAGATAAAAATAAAATGTACAAAATGATACATATCTGTTCAAATTAAATATAGATGAATTTTTTATAGCGGAAATACACAGTTTCTCTAATTTTTTCTTATAAATTACTTAGATTACTTCGTGGTAAATATCACTTTTTCGCAAAACCAATATTCACGTTTCTCTTCGTGCTATACGAATTATTATTATGAATTACTAGCGTGTATTAATTTATTCATATTTCAATATTCGTTTCTTTAAATAAATCTTTAAAGTCGTTTCCATGTTACGCGTGATTATCTTTCTACGAAAATTAAATTAAGAGTTGGCTGCCATTTGAATGAAATCCTGGCTAAATTATTATCTGTATTTTGGAGCGCTGCTTAAATATATTATTAGACGCAAAATTTAATACATTATTATTCATTAACTATATATGAATATTATAATTAATACGAATAATATGAGCAATACGAGAGAAAAATGTACATGTATAATGTACACTGTAATGCAATCTATTAATAATTTGATTCGATACGAAATAACATGTCCGAATACCTTCTGTTAATTTGATCACCTAAAAAATATATAAAAACCGCGATACAATAGAAAATCTGTTACATGTAATTTTTTAAACGACGTCTAATTGATATGTCTCCTAATGGAACTGTGTACACAAATTTTTTGATAAGATAGACAAACCAAAAATGAATATAACGACCTCAAGTGAGCTGATCCTTTTTCCCTCATTATCGAGGAGCAGCAATTTAAATTTTCCACATGGACACCTTTCTCGTAAGATTTAACGCCATTAGATATCCTTTTCTCGAAAAAATGTTGGGATTGAAACGCTGAAGGTAAAATGTTTACTGTAAAATATCGGCTTAGATTATTCCATATTCCGTGAAATTTGTCTTCGCAATTCAACGAACGTTTACGATCAGATTAATATTTAGGTTAGAATAAACAGGGGAAATAATAAATTTCATATTTCGGGCAATAAATATGAAATAAACATATGCAAAAGTATATAAAAATAATAATCACAGAATCATTTTATCCTTCAAGGAAAATAAAGATGTGCTGTTTTACAGAATCCTTAATGAACCTAACAGACATAACTCAAAAGACGTTGCATTTGAATAAGCAATCCATTAAAAAAAATCTCGAGAATATAACGAAATTATTCGTAATGCTATATAATCCACTAACAAAACCGTTACAGTAAAACGACTCGAAGCAAACAACTTTGATTTAAGAGAACGAAATTCCTTATTCATCCAGCGAACAGATTTATTGGAATATTACCAAGCACATAAATTTTAAATAAGAAAAGCAAATCCGAGATGATTCTTCCTTCCTCTTGTATGCTAATTCCTACTAATAATTCTCGTCTCCGTATCAATGCCGTACGAATCGAATGTTCGCAATCGTTTGCATCTTCAATTAACGACACATTCATTTTTCACCGTATGCCGGCCGATAAATAACTAGGTTAATTTTACATATACAAGCGATCCACGACAGTGATAACTGTTATCGCTCGAAACAACTTGTCTGTAAAATCAGTTCGAATCTCAATGATAAAACACCTCGTGAACACCAGTTACAAAGCACCTAATATCTCTTCGTTTGTTATCACTTTGAAATTCTTCTTGAACAAAAATTACGTCAACGCCTCGAAGCAACCAACCTAACGCTCGTTCGATATTATTAACATGTGTCCAACTCTGATTACACGACGATCGATGAGTGTCTTCGATCGCATCTGTTTGTAAATTTGTTTGTACGCGAAGAAAAGAGAAACTTTCACCTATTTCGTTCGTCCAACACGGCTACCTTTTAATGGCTATTGTCTACATTAGAATTCCATTAGTTTCAACTCGTCTCCAGACAAATAATTCGTGTAATTAGGGTTCATATAATGGGAATCGGCCCTCTCTATCTCTTTTCGACAACTATGATTTCTCAAACACATAACAGAAATTCACATTCTGACAAGTGGACTCAATCGGCTTATATACTTTTAATCTTTAACGTATCAAGGATCGATATTCTTCGTTAACGATAAAAAGACCTCGTGGTTCTTTAGAGTTATTGCGTTAGTTTATATCGTTGTATGTTTATCATACTAATGTACTCGTTGAATTTAACGAAGATACCATGCGTAAAAATTGTGAGATTAATTTTGTTATACATAAATATTATTTATTTGGTATGTAGGTTCTCCATTCATACTAGATTATAAATATTTATACGATCTCAGAATTTTATAAACATAATTAAAAACATGGAATCTAAACAGATTAGTTTCACAGACTATCGACATCGCTGAGTAACCCTCTTATCTTGGTACGCTACAAGTTAATCGAGCACTAACTAAAGTTTCGTTCTAATAAAAAAGAGAGTTATATTACACAACCTTCTTTTACTCCTAGTACCGTTTTCTAACGCGAATATTCATTCCCCTTCGAAACACTAGCGACGAGTTCTACTGGCCATTTATTATTAGTGATTGCGTAAATATTATGTAGTAGGTTCGCTTTGGCTTCATTTAGGACAAAGTGGACCGATAATATTTACTATGTATGTATATACAAAATCTGGTGAGTGAATGTTTACGTGATACAAACAGAATTACGCAAACCTAGTAACACAATGGCGCTACAGTAATCCTATATTCCGTTCATTTACGTGACAAACGTGCACGTCGATGCCGTCGGTGTCGACCGAATAATAAAGACTCCGCATGGTAGTAGTCTAATTCGCGCGATCAAAGGACATACGTTCCGCGGGAATTCGAGTGCATTCAAATTACCCGTCATTCAGCCAAAAAGAAAAAATCACAATTTCTCGAAGATTTCCCCGTTCGAACTACCCGCGATTTGTATTTACACGCTTGACGTTGCATCGTACGTATCGTAAACCCAAGAACATTTAGGTTAGGAAACGTTGGAACAAGAATGGCACCTCGGCCATTAAAATTCAGACGTTCCGTCGTATACGCCAATGGCGCCACAGATAACTCACTTTGATCAAAATCAAAGGGAGGAAATACATAATATTATTCTCAAAAATATTCCATCGACAAACATTAATCTATATATCGAACGATCTTCTGGCATTGCAGTCGCAAAAATACACACTAGCACGAGCCACGTTCCGCTACAGTGGATTCGTGGAACGATGTTTCCTTCGCGTATACCTACACGTAAGAACGCGTTTTGGCGCGTAACGATAGAAACAGACGCGACAATGACAGCACGTCAAAGAATGTCGCGTCAACGGTAGAATGAATGGGGAAAAGTATGTACTCACCTCTGTTGCAAAAAATGTCAACAACCGACGTATTCTTCGAACGGGATGTTTTTCGCCTTATCTTCGACGTTTCGATGTCGCGTGGGCAGTCCGCTTCTAAGTAAACAAAAACACAGACTTCAAATCGTCGATTCCCTTCCACGGGAGTTTCTCTGTTTCTCCCGTATATGTAATCACTCGCGTGGTCCTTTCTTTTTTCGATCAGTAAGAAATAGTCGTCGAGAAGAGCGCGGCAACAGCAAATGCGACAACAGAGGTTAGAGTCGTGACAAAGATATATGTAATATGAGAATCATACGGAGAAAGAGACGAAGATAGAAAGAACGAAAGGAAAGGATAGAAATAGAAGAAAAAGAAACGAAACACGAGAAAAGTAGCTAGAGATAACGAGTACAAGTTTCCTGCACTTGAAAGAGTATATATGTGAGATACGGGAATCTCACACGTCGATCACCAGACACGAGAAATACTTTCGCCGAGACGAAAGGCTTTCGTCGGTTCGCCGACGATTCGATTCACTGGTCGTCAAGATGTCACGTCGTCAGTGAATCCACATGATTGGCCCGCGACTTTTCGAACGTCTCTGCCCGTTTCGACATACGGGTCTCACTGCTACAGTTTTTCCACCGGGGGTCGTCAAAAAGTGAAACTTCCCTCAACTAGAGAAACGATTTGTAATTTTGTTTGATTTGGAAGGTGCGTGGCTGCATGCGTGGCGCGCGCGCGCGCGTGTGGTTCGAACTCTCGCGATGAGGGAGATAGTCCTCCTCCTCCTCCGGTGTGTGTTCCTGCTCAGGATCCGATCGAGCAGACACTGACCCCACGAGACGACGTCGGAGCGAACAAGAGAGACAACGAACGAGACATTCGAGAGAGAGAAAATGACTGTAGGAAGCGTACGCGAAAGATGAACGAAGAAACGGAGAAGGGGAACAGAACAGAGTGCAAGAGAAAAGAAATCGGAGAAAGAGACGAATGAACGCAAAAGAAAAGAACGAGAAAGAACGAGAAAGAACGAGAAAGAAAGATAGTTAACAACAAATCGCGAGCGCGTATAATACCGGACTCACAGTTGGCAGTCTCTCCTCTCGTATCTTCTACCGCCAAATTAACACGCGAATGTCATTCGATTCGTCGAGAGATCACGAACTAATTTCAAACTGATTTCGTACGCACTGATTTTAAGTAATCGTAACACTGGTACAAAGTCACCGTTGATATTTTAGCGTTTCGTTCGGCGAGACACGAGTTCGCGCGCACAAACAAAACGTGTCAGCACGTCGCGCGCTTGTTTAGAATATACTGAATATATTTTGACCCGAGCGCTCTGTTCTGGCTCGGCGCTGGCGCTTCGCGCGTTCGGCAGTCTTCGGTAGCGATCGGTCGCGCTCGGGCTCCGTAGCCGAACCAACCACGACGCCCGACCAACCGCGAACGAAACTCGCGCCCTCGCTCGATTGTAAATTACCTTGCAGGGCCGATGCACCGCGATCCATATTTACAGAAATGATAGCAATTTCAGTTTTATTTTTTTTCCACAGTTCGAAGAATAATGCTACGAAAATATACCTGCCATTCGAAATCTGGATTCTCGTACCGAAATGTTTACCGATTTCCATGTCCGCCTCGTCACAATTCGAAAACAAAGAAACGATGTACAACGTACCGCGTATTTCTACTTGTTACGATTTTATTCGGTAATACTCTTATCTATTGCATTTCTCATATATCGTATGATTTAAGAGGTATAAAATGTCTTTTTTTGCTTGCAACGTGCACTTGCAATTCCATTACATAACGAAGACAAACATATGTCTATAAAATGAATGCCAAAGATTCAATTACATTGTTCGGTCGTCGATAGTTGATAAGAATTACCAGTGATCAAAATGTCAACTTCGTTACATCGGTAAGGTTGTAAAACCCTTATACGTCATTTATTATAATGCATCTTATCGAATTAGATTACAGTTTTTGCTACGAGTGTCTAAAAAGTACGAGAACAAAGCGAATCAGAAGATACATCGAGAAATACCGACATTCCGCTGTAACTTTGAACGAAAATTAGATGAATAGAGAACAAAATGAAGCCTTCAAATCGTACACTACTTACTTAACATATCGTATGATGCAAATAAACTGTGAATCGTAATAGCATTACAAATTCATTTAACCTCCAGAGAAAAATTTATAAATAAATATTAATGCGCAATACGAACCAGTGGATAGATACATTCCGTGAACGTTTAATGATACGGTTAATCGACGCAGAGCTGTTATTGCGATTCCATCAATGTGTTTCCCTTGCTCGTTAAAAGTGCGATATATATGTGCTTGCCATTAAACGGTCACGCTTTCATCGTACCACAAAAATCCTATCAAGAATTTTAATTGCATCGCGCACAAACGCGGCATGAATCCTCCCAGTCTCCTTCGATATCATCGGATAAAGGTAACAACAGTATCGGAGGGCATTGTGGAACATACACTTTCGCATGTATACATTATGCAAATTAATTCCATCGATTGGCCGGTAGGCTGTACACAGCCTTATCGAGGGTTTTAGTAACTCTGTTCTAGCTACTGCTCTCGAGAACACAGCTATTCCAGGAGCCTCGTTTACCAGACAATTTCTAGAAAACTGCATCGTTCTAGAGGAACTAGCGAGGAAGCATCGAAAGGGTTAGTAGAAGAAATTGAACGAGGTGTAAGTTGTACAGAGGATATACCTTACAATTATTTCCACCTACTGCGACTAACTCCCTTATGATTCCCGTGCCAACGATGCAATGTTTCCAATATACCCTTTACGATGTTCTATATTTTCTTGAGTCAACTACAGCTGTCTTATTACGTTTGAACTGTTTGTACAATTTTTCGTAATATCCTTATTAAAGTTTTCTTTATACCTAGCTACTTAGAGTCGAAAAGCAACGAAGATAATACAGTAAAATAGTATCGACTCTCGTGATTAAAACCTGCCTTGTGTGATATTTTACGATTCGTTGAATGCCGGCTACGAACTTCTTATAGCCTATAAAGTATAATATTATTTAGCAGTCATTATCTTATACGAGGATATTCATATATTTCGAACTTAAGCGGTTAGGCCGGGTTCAGTTATTACGTTTTCAATTATTATTTACCGTTCCTTGTGTGTATTCTTGGCTGTTCGTCAACTATCACCAATACCCATAAAGTAGGATACGGAGATAATCTTTCCGTCGAGCTATCCTGCACGGATAGTCGGTAATCTTTGAGATAATGCTCCTTCCCAAATCAGTCCGATTTTGCTATCTTCCTACTTCCGCACGTATTGGAAAGACTCGCGCTATAAACCAAGCAATATTTTCTATGAATTTACAAACGATTAACGACCATCATAATTATCTTAAAAGGTTCCTTCGTGGGAGTAATCGAAGAACCGATTATCGCGTGCCGCCTATGGCGAAGTCGCTCTTCTCAATAGCACACACTCGATTAAGGTAAATGTATGTAAAGGACAATGTATAGAGTAGGTAGATCATAAATGTGTATGGAATCAAAAAGCCACTAAATATAGCAGTTCTTATTTCGATAATGATCAAAAGGATGGATGAAGGAAACAGTCGAAAGCAAATAATTCGATTGCCTTGTTTTTTCGAGTGGGAAGATGGGAACACGGAAAACGGTGGAAAATTACATGCTCGTAGACGCGCGCCAAACACGCAATTGATCAATAAACCCTCACAAACGTAGCGTTTTATTTGCTACATTTCTTATTCATAAACTTGTAAGTCATTTTTACAATAATCGTAGATGTTAAATTTTCAATAGCGAGATAATACGATGGCCGTTTTCATAAAATTTTACATTTTACAGGATAAAAATATGTATTTATTTTTGTTTGAATATGTCCTGCCTCTCTATTTTATCAAGAGAAAATGGGGAGAATTAAATATACAGGGTGGTTGGTAACTGGTGGTACAAGCGGAAAGGGAGTGATTCTACGCGAAAAAAGAAGTCGAAAATATAGAATAAAAATTTGAAAATTTAAAAATTTGAAAATTTAGAAATTTGAAAATTTAAAAATTTGAAAATTTAAAAATTCGAAAATTT
>NT_177059.1:2369794-2434460 GCF_000188095.3 Bombus impatiens | reverse complement strand
TTTGAAAATTTGAAAATTTGAAAATTTGAAAATTTGAAAATTTGAAATTTAAAAATTTAAAAATTTAAAAATTTTAAAAATTAAAAAAATGACGTAAATCGAGACAACGATCTACAGTGAGATCCGTTATAACGAGACGCGATAAAGTGCACGTGTACCGAGCGAAAATTCAAAGTCGATTTTTTCGAAAACAAAGCCTCGAACGAAAAATTTTTATTCTATATTTTCGACTTCTTTTTTCGCGTAGAATCACACCCTTTCCGCTTGTACCGCCAGTTACCAACCACCCTGTATACATACAATGAAGATGGCGTCTTGTTCCATACTACCGTGCGAAAGAAACGTCCGTGGCATAGATTTCTGCCTTACCTTCTTCGCTTTCTCACTTTTCGATTAATTTTCGTCAGTTTGGAATTTCTTCTTAAAAAATTCACCAATACCATGAATAAAACAATTACTAGCACGTATTTTCAATCATATTACATTCAACAATGAGTAATAGGAGAACCTGTAAACATGTCCAAACATTGATCTAAGGACATCGATATGTCGCCTAGGTTCTGTGAACTTTATGCTATGACTACATAGCGTAGTAATGCAACAGGCGTCGATGTATATACTTACATACCTGCAATCGCAATTTTGCGATTTGTCTTTCCATCTTTTCTGTAATAGTAGTTTGGATATTGTTAATAACCTATACGTACAATTACTAATAACACGGATTCAGGAGGATTATCGAGGAATTTTCTTTCAAGTCGTTTCACAATCACTCGTAATAATTTTCTGTCCTTCTAATATATTGGCATTAAACTATTAAAAAGAAAAGGAAAATTAATATTGAAAAAATAAATTTAAAAAAACCAATGTATCATTTTCATGTGATATAAAGTAACAAATTATATAGCACCGTCCTAGATTCTTATCGCGTATATTATTCCGCGAAACGAGCATCAAAAGGAAGTTCGATCGAGGGTTCGTTCAACGACGCAGTGTAGTGATAATGAGGATCCATTCTTGCGTGCAGTCAACTGTATGTAATTATCCAATGGTAATACACGGTTAGTAGTAAGCTGTTAGTAAGATTAGCTGGTTCGTCTCAAGGGATTCGTTTAGCTGTCAAATTACGTAATTAGTTACCGTATATTATTGGAATTAAATAAAAATAAAATTCATAAATATTTAAATGTTATACTTTCATACCTTTATGTAGATCAATTTTTTCAATATATAATTGCATACATGATTAAAGCTTCGATATATCTACATCTGTTATAAATAAATCCTTTTTACTTTATCTCCATTTGTAATTACATCCTACCTGATATAAGAAACTATTTATGCTCTTAAGGTACATTCATACAATCTTATTCACTCATGACATTATAAATAAAGAATATTATAAATAAAAAAAACTCTATTTGGAAATTAATAACATAGCTATTAGAAAAATTTTTATTTCGAGCTATATAAAATGATCACAGTGAAACGCACATTTTAAACTACATTCTAATATTGAAGAGATCGTTTCGTTTGTATGTCTTCTAATATTGTCCGAAGTTCCTCATCCTCTAATCGTCCTTCTAAACTGGGTATCAAAGCCTTTGCCTCTTCTGGCGTTTCCGGACAAAGATTTGCGAGCGAAGCTAGTTCAAATTTATGAAGCTTCTTCTGCATAAGTAAACTAAACAATATAAATTTTATAACTTACTGTGAATATTTTTTATTAAACAGGATAATTTAAGGAAGTAAATTTTTGTCTTAGGTATTTATGCTTAAGACGTCAGTTTTGTAAAGGTACTTACTTTCTTACAGCAGCAATGGTTTCTTTATTTTTAAACCGACGAAATCTGTTCGTATAAGTTAAACTCTTCATAAAAACTTCAGAAAATTCCTGTTCCTCCTCGGCTGATTCATTTTGCGCTTTCCTGTGCTCCAACAACATCAACACTTCCGAAATTAACAAGGTCTCTGCATTTTCAAATTCTAAAAAAAAAAAATTACACATAGAGCTTTTATTAATCAGATAGTATCGTTTACGCAATTTACTTAAAACTTACTTTATTTTCTTTAAGTCACTCGTGGGTACATTTTTGATTGAACATTACTAATCACAAATTTTTAATAAAATCTTATTAATCATATTTTGCAAAAAAGATACATTTATTATATAATATAAATATAGCACAAAACATTATATATAAATTTACATATTTGTATGTTGCTTATTCTTATATGTATAATTTAAATTTGTTATATATATATTTTATATATAAATTATTATAATATATTTTATATATTTTAATTTATATGCTTACTTTATTATTTTCAGTCGATCTTTTACAACTCTTACTTGAAATTCTTAATTATAAGTCTTAATATGTAATATCACAATTCTGGCAGTATCCGCGAACTATAATATATAAATATTTTGCATTTTTACTAGATTAACGAACTGTATATCATTGATTTGGTTTATTTATATATCCCTTTCCCGTAAGAAAATCGTATATTTTTCGTGTTTTATTTACGTCAATTTTAAGCAAAACCCTAGCTTGTGCCAATCTAAGATAACCAGCTTTTTTATTTTCTGCTATTAAAATTTGTTTGAAATCGAGGTAATTAGTAGGTACTATACGCGTAATTGAACAAAGCTCTTTTTCGGCTGAAGTTAATTTCTCATATCCTGGAAGACCTTGAATTGCAAGTGGCGGCGCCGTTTTTCGTTGTGCGATTGTACTCGATATGGAATTACTAAAATTAATGTTGCAACCAGGTAATATAGTCTTCCAGCTGTATTCAGGGTTATTCAAGTATTGTTTCCTTTCCTTTTCATTTTCTTGTCTAAGTTTGCTTAACTTTTGAAATATTGGAACGCTATGAAAGTGTTCCAAACCGTTATTGCGGAATTCAAATAACTTATTAAGATAATTTTTAAGTTCTCCCGCTCTATGTAAGCCTTCCATGAAATAATCGAACTCTATACCTCCTAATAATTGCATAAAAATTAGTAATCTTTCTGCAAGTGCTCTAGTTATTGTACATTCGTATCTCTGTATCCAAGATATAGTCCTTCTAAATGCTATCAGTCCATGATTACGTATAATTTTTCTTCTCCTCATACGTTCTTTCAGTCTGTTATTATATGCTTGTACTATAGCTACTTGTAATTCTTTTCCTAATTCATAATTATTATCACTTATATCAAATTCGTCATAGTTCAAGGCAGAAATTAATAATTCTGCATGATTATCAAAATTGACTTCAAAATCTGATCTTGCTGCATTGTATCCAGCCAAAAGTTTACAATTAAGAGTATTAGGTGCAAACCGAGGAGGTTCTTCTAAATCTTGCAATTTATATAGATAAGGAATAGGTTCACAACCAACCAAACTAGCTTTTGTTTCTTTCATTTTTGGCAATCCTGCCAAAGCCTGATTATCGATATAATATTGAAGATAATGATTTTTACATTCTTCCGTTGATTTCCCTTGTATTCGTCTGGCCATGTCAACCCAATTACCAAAACCACACTCCTGTAAAACATCTAAACATTCTAATTCTTGTTTCGCTGTCCAACCGCTTCCATTGATCAAGGGAAATTCATTCTTTATGATGATATAGTCGTGATCGTTTCTGTGATTGCTAATTTCTGATCCATTGGAGAAACAAGAGGGACACAATTCCATACTATCACACACAGCACAACGAATATACGGCTCTGTCAATGCGGATTTGCATACGCGGCATATTGGGTCTGAAGTAATGATTTCATCGTTCACGACTGACGCGTCGAGTTCTACGTTATGCTCGATCTTTTCTGTTCTACTCGATGAGCAGTCTGAAAGAGGATAATCGTTACTTTAGGCCATGCCGCAATTAAACATTATTTTTACACGGTACAACGTAAAATGTTAATTGTTATCGGAAAAAACATTGACAAACGTCATATGATTATAGGTTAGAAACAGACAGTATTGTCTCCGTCTCTTCTTGCTAAATAAAAGAAAAAATAAACGTACCTTTCGGAAATTGCAAGTCCGCCGCATCTTCCTCTGTCATATCAGTTAAATTCGGATTAGTCATATTGTTTTATTATATTAATTCTCTACAGTGCTTAAAAAGAGTTACTTCTTAAACGTGTACTATACTACTAACAAATGGCTACTCACAAATGATCTTGTGTCAATTAGCTGGAGTTGTAAGTACTCGTTTCGCTCACCAGATGGCAGTTCTAGAACCATGTACATATATACTTGATCGGTAAATCTTTTAATCTTTTGTATTCTAGCGCCGCTATTTTAAATGTAACGCTTAAATCAGTTGACTACGTGAAGTGTGCAGAATTTAAGTTTCTAAAATAATTTAACATTTTTAACGTCCCGCGTAATATGGAAATCGAAATAGTGTTTCAATTAGTTAATAAACAAGATTAAAAAGAACGTCAAAGATATATGTCAGCTTCGTCACATTGAATGAGAAACGTTGAAAACGATGAACATTTATTTTCCAAATACATTAGGTATGTATGTTATTTAAGAACGTATCGAACCTTGAAAACGGCGGTTGAATTACGAACATAACCTGAATGTATAAAATCGTGAAGGTCTCAAGTAAAATTGTATGTTTTCCGAATACGGAATTAAACAATTTGACATCGAAATAATTAACATGCGTAGTATACTATCTTTCAAATCAGTTAGACACGCGTACGTGTTAGTTACACAGATATAATGCCCTCGAACTGAGCGAACGTAACAAACCACGAAACTAAATATCTTTTTGGCTCAGGTAACTCGATACATATCTCACTGTCTTACGAAGGATAAGTTTCTCAAGAAAATTTTGTTGTATATAATTATGACTGACGTAACTGCGGTTCCATAGAATAAATTGTGAGTAATTTTATCTTTCTTATAAAAGTACAGTGATATCACACTGTTTGTGTCCGAATTAGTTTATCTTACTTGTAGATCTCCGTACTTATTTTGTTGCTTCTTCAATGCGTGAGTTTATCTAAAATCAGAAAAATATTTTGTTGTATGTAATCCAATGTTTCAAGTCGAGGTGGTCTGATACATAAAAAAGCAAATAAGGTACAAAATGTATTAGAAGGATAGTATTAAAAAATATTTATCGAAATAAATATACAAACGTTATTTATTATCATTCTAAGAAATACGCGAAATAAAACTAAAAAATATACGAAAAATACTAGACAAAGGAAGCCAGGTGTACGAACGAGTTCGCCTACGTTATCTTTTATAAAACAAACGATGCTTGTCATGTAACGTGGACACATTTAAGAATACGTCCACATGTTGAACTCTCTATCGGAACGTATAGTTTGCAAAAGAATAATAATAAGTCACTCGCGGATAATAATAGAGTCACTATGCAAATATTGGCAACAGTCTCGTGAAAGCGGTGTATGAGAATTCTCGATACTGTAACTTGAAATTAAAAATAGTTGTCATATATAATTTTATAATTTATTGAAATAGACATAATCTTGTGATTTATTGAGAAGTATAAAAAATATCTAAAAAAACGTTTTCAAAGCTTTTAATCTACTAAATCTATGGAATATAGAAATTTAATTTATTAAATCCAGAAAAGTTTGAGAAAATTTATTGAATCTGTTTTTTTTTTTTTTTTTTTTTTACTTTCAATATTTAATTTATTGTTCCAGGAAAAAAAGCAATGTACAATTGACATATTCATTCCATAGTTTTCAATTTGGATTACATAATATTCACGCAATGAGAAGGAAGACCATTATCTTCCGTTTACAACCATAATTTTTTGGTCGATTTACGTCAGGATTATTGAAAAGACACTAAACCTTGGCCTTCATACCTTCCGTAAGGGATTTCATTCGGGATAATAACTTGTTTTCAGCCCTCGTAATAAGCCAAAAAGATTCATATCGCGCGTTTATTGTGACCTGCTAGGCGTGGAAACCGGTTTCATTAAAATTTTTACGAGTCAACCGATCGAGCCAAATAAAAAATCTTATCGCTTCGTATAATATCCTATTCTTTTCTTCCCAGAGGAAAGTATTCACCGTCTGGGAAATTTTCATTCTACCGTCGAATAACGGAAATCGTTTCAACTATTGTAACATTTTGCAAATTCCAATACGACAATAGCCAACGTACTATATCATTTAAACACGTGTTTTATATTCGGATGAGACATATTATACGTCTTATGTGTCGAGAAAAATACAGATCTACAAAAGCTATCGTGTGCCTTACTGATTATAGTACTCTTCATTTCATTTTACATATGAAAATAATGGTGCGATACGGCAATTAATTCCTAATTATCGCCAATCATAAACTAATTTATTATAAATCTTGTCAGGACATTTACGAGATATTCAAAATAATTCGACGTATCTGAAAATTTATTGCGCGCGCGTAACAAAAATAAAAAAGTGGAGGCGTGTTGGGAAAAAGTAGTTCGTCTTGGAACAAGATTAATTGGCATGATCTCTGTAGATATCTGAAAATAGGAATCGTTCCACCAACGGTTATTATCGTAACGGTTGCGTAAACATCGATCTTTAGCGACAGCTTCCTACATTGCGCTCGATTCTCTTGCAGGCGAAGAGAAGTTTGACGAAGATGAATTTGCACGTGAAATACACACCGAATGAAAATCCCCATATGGCCATATCTATGGCAATGTCACGCAACAAAAGGAACATCGTCACGAATAACACCGTGTATAGAACGCGCGCGTAATTTAGGACGATCGTCCGGCTACGACAAGGACTGAAACTGTTTCCAAACACGGACAACGCGTCCATATCGTGGTACAACGATCGAATATGTATTGAGAGTCCTCGATGGACTGACTCAAATACGCTGAAGCGTGTTTCTCTTTTGTTTCCTTTTTTTTTTCACGTGACCGCGCTGTGTTTCTCATATTCGTGACTTGGATGATCTCTTGACGAACGAATCATGAATCCCGAGCAACCAGACTTTTCCAACGCAAGAACGCTACATTTCCGTACTCACGATGACGGTGATAACGTCAAAGAAGAAAGCGTTCGGTCGGACCGAGGAAACATCTTCGACAACGTTTACAAAATGACTACTATAGATAGGTACGTTCCCTTTATCGAATCAGTGAAAATATAACGAGGCAAATTGTAAAATAGTCGAAGAAGATATAAAGATACATTGGCTTTAAGTTAACGAGGGAATTCAATTTCTCGATTAAAGATATATCCGCGTGTAGACCGAATCAACTATGAAATATGCTATATTTTTTTCTTTCTATCCTTTCTTTCAATTTTACGTAAAATTAGATCGAGTATTATTTGATCGAGTTCTTTTATAATGGTTAGAGTATTAAATAATACTTGAATACATTGCCTATAACCTAGAAGATATATAAGAAAGAAAAAAACAAATGATATCGACGAATTCACTCGTTTTATTTATTCTGAAGACGGTTTCAGAGAAGAAAATAACGTAAACGTATGTATTTCTTGTTTGATAGGTCCCTAGAAAGTTCGTTTCGTTACTTTTTATCGATCCTTATATTTTCTTCGTAAAGTCCATTCTAACGCTTCTTTCATCTCGTAAGCATTATAACGAAAAAAAAACTCGTCGATTTAACAACTCTCGCGCGACAGCTTTCATAAGAAAGTATTAATTCTGTGAGAGAAATATGGTAATATTATTTTAGAATACTCATTTAATAACATACTGTTCGCGACTAACGGAGATCGAACGTAAAGTTTCTATTTCGAACTACGTACATGTGCATGTAAAAACGGATGATACTTTCATGGATAAATGAAACGTCAGACAACAGTGATCAACGGTGAAAAATATGTTATTGTTTCCAGAACTTCCCGTTATTTTTACACCGTTCCGACATGAGAAATGAAACAGGAGCATTTGCTTCTTTTAAAGCTACCAGAACGATAAGGATTTCTATTTTCTCTATTTTTCATTAAAAAAACACAAAAAAGAAAATACGTAGATTATACGATATTGAGATTAGTTTAAAAGCAGAAAAAAAATTGATAATGTTACATATATAGATTTTGACAAGGAGCAAATCTCTCTTTTTCTTCTGCGCTCTACTTGCTATAATTTTCGAATTTCTATCTTTCAATCCCACATCTGGTAAAAAAAAAACAAAAAGACTCGTAACGTTGCGAGGCAACTTTACGTGAAATTAAAACAGACGATCGCCTACGTATATCAAATAAAAGATCGTTTAACGATAAATAAGGATCAGTTTGGATCGAAAATGATCCAAAAGATGCAGCAGAATCAATTAGCTTCACCTGTTGCAGCCAGTAGCCATAAATCTATCCCACAGTACCTATTTTAGACAGACTTTGAACGTTAAATAAACTAACAAATAAAATTCCTATACATGTTCATAGTTAGCTATTTATCTAATAGTCTAAGAGTACATGGCCAAGTAATAGAACCAAATGTAATAAAATCAAAACATTTAACGATCCAATGAAAATCTATACGCCACAGGCTAGTTAACGAATAATGCATAGGATCATTAAAAAATTAACTGTGATTTTCAGGAAATTAATGTCAGTCGTCAAAGTGTTTCTTCGTTTCTTCGCTGGGAATTCCGTATACGAGCACGAAGATGCCGTTACCGGCTGACAGTAAATTTCCAGTCGTTCACAGGAATTGAATCTGTATGGTAGAGATTTAGGGTTGCCTACATACGATCGGATATCTTTTTTACACGAGCAGAGTTCGGATTTATTTTCTTTCGCGCCGTATTCTTCCCCAATCGAACGAAAGAAAAGAGAAAAAAAAGACACCGTTTTCGAAAGGGTTATCGGACCTTTTACGGCATTTGTGACTTCGATTTACCTCATTAGCATCGCCTTCGGCATTTCTATATAACGGAACAACCAACATACATACAGAAGCAACCAGTGCGTTCGAAGGCGAACGGTGCAACTTGCACTTTACGACTTGGTTTACGATACTGTACATCTTCGCTTCCGTCGATCAACAAAAAATACATGTAAATTTTGTATTAATCATTTGTGACAAACCATGTCGTGACCGATATTCCATAGTTAAAAGTTTATTCGTTTAGCTTTTTTTCATTTAAAATGAGAATAATTTTGTAATATTTTAGAGAAATATCACTGGAGATATTCAAATTATAGCGATTGTGAGTCGATGACCTGTTAAGAATTTTTGTAAAAGAGCTTCGTTTCAACTGTAGCTTCGATTCTTCGGTGATACAGTGTTGCTACAGCTAGAAACAGTTAAAGAAACAAAAGGTTAAGGTGTACCATGTGCTGTCTAAGAAAGAAATTACCGCAAATTATTGCCATAGCGTTCTTCCAATTTGAAAACAGCATCGCCAAAATGAACAAAGAACCGCTTCCTTCTTAAAACATCTTCTTGACACATCGCCAAACTTCTGCTTCCATTTCTTCCTTTTCAATCCGTTTCCCTTTGTTGACTCTTACGATGATTCACGCTTTTAAATTGACAGTAAAAGAAGAAAAAGGAACATTTCCACGAATGATTTGCCAACAGTTTTCTGATCGATCATCGGAAACAGTCTCATTTAAATGCAACGAAGATAACAGGCGGGCGGGCTCAGCGACAAGTTCTTTCGTATGCAAATGCGAAACGATGGTCCTATACGATACCATTGAAAAGCATCGCTTGCTTATTCTTGATAAGATTTATTTCAATCGTAATTATCGTAATAGTTTTATTTCTAATTATCACAGCTAGATACGTATAATGATATACGACGAGTAGAATTAAACTATGGTAAACGATCGCGTAGAAACGAATCTTCGAACATTTTGCATCCAATCTTGAGTTTGCGTCCGATCGTCCGATTGCTTCGTAAACAGCCTTCAATCGTAGAATGGCATCCGTGTAGCAGTCGTGCATGATTATTAGACAGCGGAGACACGAATGAATATTCATCGCGTTGTCGAGCAGAGTAACGTGGTATGGTGTAGCGTAGCGTGGCGTGGCATGGTTCACGGTGGATTCTTGATGGCAAATCCTGTTTCTGCGCTTGGACGACGAAATTACGCGCTTCTAAACGCAAATTGCGAGTTACATAAGCAACAAGCGAGCCAATACCGAAGCTAACGCTTGCGAGACTGCAAAAGTGAGACAAATCGAGAATCCTTTGATCGTGTTAAATAGGCTTGTTAAGCTGCAAATCAATTGTTCCTTAATTGTCGACGTTCAGGTAGCTCTGACGACCATCGAGTTTTTACAACTGACTGCCTTCTATGGATATAGATAATGTTTAGAATAAAGAGGACTCGTTATCGCGAACGGAAACGATCGTTAGAATAATTCGTTCCTCTCCTCTGCGAGTTTCCATTGTCTCGAGCGAAACCTCTCGAAAAGCATCGATACACAGTTTGCAAGTGGGTGGAATAGGTGAGCTGACTTTCACTCGTGTAATTTCTGATAATTACGACTTATTGCGTTGGATAAGTATGGAAATTGTATTATAGGAACATAATTGAAGATAAATCTGCATCGGTTTTAACAGAATGGATCATATTTTATCGTAAAAACGATTATTGTTCCGTTCGGAATCTTCAAACTTGTTAGGGGAGTGTTACGTTTTGTTTGGCTCGTTTTGGTTGTGTTGCCGATCTATACAAATTGTTAAAATCTATTTAAATTTCAAATTGGAACGCTCATTCGCGCTATTGGTAGTTTTAGTCTACGTTACGGCGCGTGCGCGCGCGGGACGTGACAGGAGCATGGTCAGTTGCATTTAGAATTGTTAGTTTACTTTACCTTTGCTACTCGATAGCCAGAGATGTGTTGTAAACTCGGTGTCTCCAGAGTCTATGCTTTAAAACCATATGGTGACGGTATAAGTTTTCGAGGTTTCTGACCTGCAGGAGTATCGCCACCTTTTCAGAACCGAACGTCTCGCGTCAATTCGGATACCACCCCACACTTATCAGCAGGAGACGCGTCAAGGGCGCATGGAATAGCGGTCGTGACATTCAGGACGCCGTTGATTGAAAAAGTAATTTTCGACAAAAGCCAATCAGCGTGTGTCCTGAACAAACTCGAAAGCTCGGACAGTCCGAACGGAACGTGCGTATTGTAGCTTTCCATCGGTATACACAATCGAGCCTTCAATCAGTCGTAGATGTGTTCTAACATTCAAACAGTATACGTAGTACAGACTACGACACACGTACTATGTGTCGTACTCGATTACACATGTTTTTCATGAAAGTAAAAGTTCCCTTCTACTATGGCATTTAAAAGAGTGTAAACTTTAGTTTCTCTTACGCATCACTCGTACACCGTGGCTGCTGATAATTAATTAAATCGTATTGAATCATCGTACGACATTGGCGTTCGAGCTAACGAATCACCGTAGACAGACGTGAAACAGTAATTTATCGAATATTATAGAAAGTTTTTTTTCTAATTAATATACTCGAAGTTATCGTCTCGTTGTTTCTCGATCGCTTTAGTATCGTTGGAATATCCGCTTTCCATAAAATATATCCTAGACACATACATATACAATATTATTCAGGATATTTCACAACATGCGTCGGATGTGTTAATCTCTTTTTTTAAAGTATGAGTTTTCTGCTCATTAAACTTGGTAATTGGATTCGTTTGTCGCGAAAACATTTCTGCTGTATCGTTTTGCCAGCAACATATCCATTGGAAAAAATCTCGATTTTTCTTGAAAAGTTGATTAATCTACGAGTAGATGCCTAATTCGAATATTTTAAGAAAATCGCGCGAAAATCTAGATGGTGATACGTTATTAATTTTCCAGCCAATGAAATATCAGGCAGAACCGGTTGCCATTCGTCATCGATTCTGTATGCCACTGACACCGAAATGAGACAGGTTTAAAATTAGTTTCACGATGAAGCACTCGTATCTCTTCTTTTTAGACTGGCACTTGATTATCTGTATTCGGATTTGCATGGATATAAAGATCTTTCGCGCTTCTATTCCTTTTCCATTCGAACGGAATCCCAATACGACATCGCCTTTGCCGTTGTTATTATTTTGGACTTTTGATATAAATTTTATACAAATAAATGATATTATAAAATGTGCAAGAACCTATCGACTCTAACCGATATTAGGAAATAAATGAAATAAAAGATAACAGTAACTTCAGGAAGCGATAAGAATGTATCATCGAGTTTCGGATTCAGGTCTTTTCGTTCTTAGAATAGAAGAAACATCAAGCCATAAAGGTCAGCAACAGACTTCTTCCCCGTAACTTTGATATTCAAATGACCACCACCTACGAATGGAAGGAATGGATCAATTTCTTGCAACACGATGTATCGTTATTTAGAAGTTTAACGATCTACAAGGTGAAGCGAGTAGTTTCGATGGAAAGAAGGATACGTGCGGCCGATCTTTGATAAAACGGTCACTGCGACCTGAGCCTAACGGGATAACCTCGATAAACTTTGGCTGGTACGTTGTTGTGAAGCCACTCCTAGTAACATCAGTTTACGTTACGTTTCTGTATGCGTATCTCGGTATACGTAAACCAGACTATCTATGATAATCCAGACGGGCGTAATTGACCCGACTCGACTTATCCCAATTCAAGACAGGTTCTGATACGAACGATGATGCAAAAATAATTATTTCGCCAAAATGGTACAACATAGTACGTTAGATTAAACGAAAATTCCGATGATACGTTAGGCTTGTCCCCCGAACCAGTTTCTACGATGTTCAGTTTTGTCCTTCGATTAAAAATCGTTATTCTCATACGTCTGAAACCAATTAAGAGATCATTTAATCTCATCCGAACTCTCGTTCAGATGACACGAACGATATCGAACGTAGCGGTTCGACCACTCCAAACGACACTTTGCTCACGAGCTACCGATGTATCGGTTCAACGTCATAACGAGCGTTAATTATGCATGCTCACGAAGGCTCGATGGTATTTCGACCATTAAACGTTTCAGACCACTGACAGAGATCCTCCGTATGGCGGGATTTACGCGGACTTTTCGAGATTGTCAGTCGATAGAACGTGGTTAAAAGTAGAACGTCGGTTAACACTCCTAAGCAAGCCGAGTCTTTTGCCTCGTAAATGTTACGCAACAAGTCACCGTTGAATGAACCGCTTCCTGTTATCAACACGAACTCCTGATCGACTTCGCGTATCCTACAGCTAATTACATTACGCGAAACCAACTCGACTTTTCATTTTCTAAGGTCTCATGCCACGTACGCGTGGAGTCAGGTGCAACGGTATAACTGTATCTCTCGAGTTTCAGGCTTTTCTTGAGAATCGCAGCATTCGATGCTTCCTGTCGATCGCCAGGTAAATGCAAATTCACGCGTTCGGGCGTTCCTTAGCCGGTTCACACGTTCGTACTATGCATCGGCCGAGAAATTCAGGCCGGGGCGTAAACTCGGGCGTAAACAATTTCGATCGATAGTCGGAAAATAATGGACAATCCCGTTTTTGTAATGATCATCCGACTCGGATCGTACAGATATCGTGTATGTTACCTATTATCTGGATTATTATACGCAACTTTCGTTCCATCTGTTCGTCTTTCTTACAATTTTAAAGTTTGCGACGAAGCTTGCGACGAAGAATAACGAGTTTCGATCGTGTTTCTGTAGTGTGTCTCAATAATGCGTCGCGTTTCGTGAACATCGCAGTTCAGTTGTGTAGGTTTGTCGTGTAATAGAATTTTCTTTCTAGTTTTTCCAAGATACGCTACATATAAACACAGCATGAACCATAAGGTAGGAATTTTTATGCCTCGCACGGATTATATACACCGTATATGAATTTGTGTTTTATTATTCTTTAGCCTTTCAACTCGTTTATTTGTTATTGTTATTAGTTCCTTCGGTATATTTGCATTGGCAAAAATAATGTTTTTATTTGCTATATATTCGACCTCGCGAATATCATAATGTCACAGTTATTACGCAGTTGATCGCAAACACGACGCCGCTCGATAGAAAACAGGATTATAAGGATAGGCTTTCGCACGAAGATCGCGAGCAAAACCATCGAGACGGTACATATATAGCGGATAAATCTTTCCTGCAACATCTTTTCCAATGGATGGTTTTTGTGATAATTTAGATTTCCCTGACATCGCAGTCGTTTTAACGTCACAGTAACGGTATCCTCGATCTTCGACCAGCCATATGTTCGGTCTGCTGGTTGGAACTTTCCTTTCCAGAGGCCCGTGATCTTGCCAGGATCCTAAGTTCGTCACAATGTCATAAATATTCTTGAATTTTTTCCAAGTTTATAAAATCATAGAGATTAGACGAAGGAAGAAATAGCAACGCGAATGATATCGAGTTAAATCTTGAAAATTCACAACGTCAAGAGACTATATAATTTAAACGAAAAACATAAGTCGATCAAAAAACGTTATAGACGAATGAAATCTTGCATTAACGGAACGTTAGCTCTTAAGAAGTTAAACTATAATAAGGCAAAACGATCAACGTGATCATTTTAAATCTGAAATAGCGCAAAATATTCAATTTGAAAATGCAAAATTAATTCTATCGGTTACAGGAGCGAGATAAAGATCGATAAACTCTGGAAAGACAATACGTAGCAAGAAATATCGAAATTTACAAACCTGAAACATCGTCATAAACCTGAAACTTAAGCCACGTTCCTCTAACGCAATTATCATAACTATGTCAAAGGAAAGATCAAATAAAACCGTCCAATCGGAATCTTAGGTAAATGAGATCCTTTATCTATCAACTGTAGTCAACTGCAGTTTCTCCTCCCTTTGATGGGTAAACGTGATCAAACGTCTTTTTTTTTCTCTCCGCGCTCCAGCTGTTAACTCTAAGTGTCAACCAATAATCGATGGGATTTCTTTAATTAACGTCGACACACTTCTTGGATCGCGGTTCACCGACCTTACTCCAGTTGGATTTCTTCGTCCTCGGCTCGTCAGACGTCTCAAATCGTGATATCGAACTGCATAGTGGCTTGCTGCGAGATCCCGCGATTTCGCGACAACCAACACAACCTGAAATGTATAACGGGATCGATCTTAGCTATTGTTTCGAATGGTACCGCGAGAGCGATCGATAAGCTAA
This sequence comes from Bombus impatiens, assembly GCF_000188095.3. NCBI lineage: Eukaryota > Metazoa > Arthropoda > Insecta > Hymenoptera > Apidae > Bombus > Bombus impatiens. Next base: position 2,419,341 of record NT_177059.1, on the reverse strand, counting down.
TCAACGAATTGCTCGAAATAAAAGCTTATTATCGCCAGAGCTCTGCATCGAAGCCAGTTATCGCGACGATGCTGCGTTTTCTGTCGAGGATAGCGGTACGATCGCCATCGAGCAACAACGTAATCGGTCACGCAGTTGGTACAACGTTTCATCGAATTATAAAATAGTGCGTCGATAGAATATTTCGTTGGATTACGGAATCGTGGGTAGCTGGTAGTGGGTAAAAGTATCATATGTGTAATATGGTTAAAAGATAGTAGTAAACTTCATAGTATGCAATAGTGGATTAAAATAAGAAGATGTTACGTTGAGTTTTTCGATCTTTTCTAGGACTTACGTACATTCATCGAACACGTAATTAACCGTGTTGAATTAAGTAATTTGGTTATTCGTTGGAAAGCTAGAAGCTCGTGTGCCACAAACGATAATTATCGTTGACGTTGCGCGACAGTGAAATCTACAAGATCAATATTTGTCTTTCTTTTATGGGACAAGCTTTATTAAAGACCGCGAGTAGAACGAGCAATTCAGGTTAATGTAGACGTTAAAATATTCCTTTGAACATGATTTAGTGCTATTGTAGCAGATGATAGCGTAACTTGCAGAGGCTGCATCAAGCGTTCCACGTCGTAAAGAGCAGTTTCTACGAATCGGGAAAAGAAGGTGAAGGTCGGATAGAACAGCAGGTATTCACGTGGGAACGAAATCGCGCTAACTGGTCGAGTTATCTACGAAACTTGATAAATATTTCGCGTAACAATCCGACGATACATATTTTTAAAACACCAGACTGTAAATCGTTGAAAATTGCAGTTGTTTATCGTACTTGTCGAAAAGAAGATAATTTTATAGTTAGGAGAATCGATATTCTCATAATGCTCACGTATTTTTTCATCTTCAAGCAATTAGATTATCGTACGATAATCGTTTTTTATAATTTTTTAACAAGCATAAATACATAAATACATAAGTTGGTTTCTCGACGCGCTTCAGTCTGATTTTCGCTAATGACATCTGCGTGCATCGCTCAAGAAACGAGTAATCGAGGTAGAGATTCACCATGGTGCTGTTTAAACGCTTGAAATTCACTTTTCAGAGCGATTATTCTCTCGAGAGCGGTTCATAACGCAGCGAATCGTTTTTCAAGACATAATTTACAACGTTGCAAGTAAATCGTCCGCAATTAAACAAAAAGGAAAGCATCTTAAAAAATTATTCGAAAGTGGACTATGGTAATAGCTTACGAAGGTAAAAGAGAAGGAATTTCTGAAAAGCATCTTTTATCAATCTTGCGCTGGGTTCGTCGATTCGTCGTATTTGAACGGACTCGTCTGTCTCCGGTAGTTCATCGACTTGGACGCGAACATTGTGTGCCGATGTAACTATGGTTGTACTATGGGTATGATTAGGTAAGAGAAACCAAAGTTTACACTCGTTTTAAACGCAATAGCAGCAGGCAATTTGTACCTTGGTAAAAAACGATGTGCAAAAAACGAGTACAGTACATAAAGTACAGTACATAACGTGTGTATTTGGTTGTTTGTACTATGATGTTTGAGCTGATCGACAGAATACGTATACTGATTGAACGTTAGAACATGTCTATACCGAATGATGGCTCGAACGTGTACATCGAATGTGTACAATATTCACGTCCTGCTCGTACTATCCGAACTCTCAAGTTCGTTCACGACACACGCTGAATGGCTGTTGTAAAAATTAGTTTTTCAATCAACGGCGTCCTGAATGTCACGATCGCTCTTCCATGCGCCCTTGACGCGCCTTCTCCTGGCAAGAATGGGATGGTATCCGAACTGACGCGAGGCGTTCGCTTTTCCGAGAAGGTCTCGATACTCCTGCAGGTCAGAAACCTCGGAAACTTGTACCGTGGCGATACGGTTTCAAAGCGTGGACTTTGGAGACACCGAGTTTACAACGTACTCTTCGCTATCGAATGCGAAATAAACTAACAATTCTAAATGCGATTGCTCGCTTAATACGAATTTACGACCTCGTTATAAACCTCACCGACGAGCACCGCACGTGGCTCCTCGGTGTGTTCGATGCGTTCCATGGCGGAAGGATATTGGTAATTTTCTATAGCATGACTTACAATCTTACGAACAAATGTTTAAAAAAAAGTATCTTAGAGATGTTGAATCAGGTTCATCGCAATTTGTCGCGTTGATGATTTTCCGAGACGCGACTGATTCTCTAATACGATTCGTAAGTAAAGGATAGCAATAATCAAATACGCTTAAAAACGAACCAATTTCTGAAAAATATCTTAGGTCAGTTCAATCAGGATTCTTCGTAACAGTGAGTAAAACAGATTTCATAAAAAAAAAAAATAATTCCAAGAAACTACCTATATATATTTAGGCTTTCCGTTCACGAAGAACAGTCCAGCAGGAGGCAAAAGAAACAAGAGTTACCCGGAATCTATTTGACTTGCATGACCGTATGATAATCGTTGGACTAAATTCAGTCTACAATGGCCGTCTATTTATTCGCGATTTTTCGTTGCTCGTATCGGGATTGACACGGTGTGAACCTGTATTGTCCCAAATCGGCTTCGGGTCATAGATCAGGAAACACGGGACATTACTTCTATCGATGGAAAATAATGTACAAGTTGAACGAAACTTTGCCTCTGTATAGACATACGAAGGTAAATTCAAAAAGATGTATTTGTACGATCGATTAGCGAATAATAGGATAATTATTCGGTTGCCGGTAGCTAATTACTAAGGGAAACTTACTCGTTTGCCTTCTTTAATTATTCCCTCAATATACTAAGTACATCGGCTGTATTTACATACTGTTTAAACATGGTTTAATATAGTCGACAAAATAACCCTTTCACGCTCGATGTTGCGTATACCCGACGATAAATATACGAACGTTGTGTCTTCTTTACGCAAACACGTAAAAGAAATTCGGCTCCGAACGGATTCGTTATCAAACGACATAACGGAAAATGACGACGGGAGAAAGTTAAATATTTACCGTTTGACGCGAAAAAGTCACGCCGTAAAGAGCTCGCAATTGCTAAAAGGTATCGCGTTACTTAACCGCCGGTCGAGTATTTCAGTTGTCCGATCGTCGAATGAAATACAGCCTAACGCGTAGAATGGAACGACCTGCGATTGTATGTTCACCCTATGTAGGTTGAAGCCCTACAGAGTTCCGCAGCCGTTTCTGGGACAGTAGTTTTAAAGTTTGCGCGCAATAGTTTTGAAGCACGAAGCTAGAAGACCAACGTCGGTCTCTATAACTTTCGGAAACTCGGCCAAACTTACGCACTCGCGCTTCCCACCTAGTCAGACGGTAGACGCTAACAAATGAATCTCGTCGGAGACGCCACTCCATAAACCGTAACTTTTTCAAAGAAATCGATTCCCTCTCGAAATAAACGACGCTGTACGAGTAATCGAACGGGCCGAGGAGATCTCCCGCGTGGGTGTATTTTAAACAGTTTATAAGTGACTATTTTAAACCTGTCGTACTCTTCTAATAGGAATCGTTCGTTCGAATCATCGTTTTTCAAATTAGAAGATAAAAGTCACGATTATAAGATTTGATGGTGTTTCTTGAAAAAATATCGTTCGTTGTATCGTCGCGGTATTATTTTGGGAAATATGCGACTAGCTATCTACCTGTTGTATCGAGTCGAACATGTCAAGAATATAGTAGAATGCGGTTGGTTTGATGAAACCAGCATTTTTTACTAACTACTTAATAAAGCTTATTTCACGAGCGTTATCCGTTTTTCATTCGCGATTGACGCGTTTGCTACGCGATTTAATTTAAGCTAATGTATTATATACCGTTCGTGTATTGTTCTCGCAACCAGTTCGAACTAGTCCCCTATTTTAATCTCGCGTATACAATTCATGGTTTGACAATCGTTTTCGCTAACGAATTCATAGGAATGGAATACATGCCTTTGTATCAAGCTGACTAGTGTATCGTAAAACGACAGAAATTGCAATTACCTTGTTAGCGAATTAAACCTCATCTTTCTTGATGAGGAAGCAGAAGGAAATAAGTTTGATTCTGAATTCATATACGCAAGATACGTCTCGATTAAAAAGTTGACGAATTCGAGGATTAAAACGTTCGATATTTGCGATACGATACTGCGATCAAAATAAATTAGCGTAAGAGACTATCAATAATCGTTCTATTGAAAATATTAACGATACGAAAGATTTTGATAAATCAATTTGAATCGAAGTTCGTAATCCTGGTATTCCGTTTGAAGCTTTGGCGTGCGACCATGTGCACGTTACTCATTGACGTTCATCGGCACAAAATAAATGTTTCCGTGATGCACGGTAATCTCAGTGTCGGTCATGTAGAGGAAGAGAACAATTTTTCCGATGTTTCGGAAATCATTGACGTGCGTAGTATCATCGTTCCGTGCAGAGGACGAGCGTCAGAACAAAAAGAAAAAAAAAGAGGAATCTACAAAGGCACGAAACGCTTAGACGGCTTTATAACATCGGAAAAGAATCAAACTTCGTCCAATTGTCCTTACAAACGCTTTAGAATTATAAAATGAAAAATAGACATTACAAAAATAGACAATAATTTATCAGCGTTTAATTTCTCATATAATCGTTGAGAGATAAAAAGTTAATTACGAATTTCTAAAGTATTTAATGAACTATATAACATAACATTTCCCGGCATCTTGAAAATCATTGATCTATATGTTTATAAAGGTATTAAATGTGAAATACTTTATATCTCAATTTTAGATTCGAACACGTGCAAATATTCAACGCTTCGTTTTAACGAAGATCAAACGAATTTCTGATAGTCCAAAAATAATTAAACCGATAAAATATAACGGGAAAATGAAAAGAAAATCAAATGAAACGTATAAAAATAATATATCGTCAAATAGAGTAAAGTTCAAAGAAATAATACGACGAATACAAGCCAGTTTTTCAATATTCCGTACTCAAATACACCACCGCGCTCTCGTACCGTTAAGAGGAGAAGAAAATCGATGAAATTTCTAATGACCGAAGTTACTTCGAATTAATCCTTCTGTGTCGCGTAACAACACAGTGCCTTCGTACGACTGCGAAACTTTGACACTATGAAAAGTAATAAATGAAACGTAGAACCTGATAAAAAAAAGAACGCTTCGTTGTAAAATAAGGATATCCACGATATACTTTCTATAGCCAGTGTAAAAAGACTCGGAGAATCCCTCGGTGAAGATATTATTTCCAAAAAGTTAACAACTCGAGCGACGAGTTAACTCGACTTGCTCGGTCAACAGGTTAAAGTGATCTACATCTAAAATTATACATGCACACCGATATAATCGGCGATCGAGTCGCAGATTTTCGGCAAATTGGCCAGGATACTTGCGGGAGTACGGAAAAAGGAAAAGGAGAGTATCGAAACGCGGAGCCGCCGAATGGGAACGAGAAAGAGAGGGCGAGAGAGGTAGGGAGAGGGCGTTTAAATACGAGGAGAGATGCGCGTGCTCCTTCAGTCTGGCGCTAACAGCCCAAACCGATTCATATCCGGCCCCCAGAGGAAAGGAAAGAAGTATCGTGAGGACGAATCATCGATAAATAACAGAAAAGGAACATCTCGAGACGAAGGATCTTCGATTTCCGGGATCCGCGAGAATCGCGTCGTTTTACAGAGAAAGAAAGAAAAAAAGAAAGAAAGAGAGAGAGAGAGAGAGAGAAAGAGAGAAAGAGAGAAAAGAAATTGATAGTGAGGGCTATTCGAAAGGATCAAAGAAAGAGTGCGTGTAGTAATGTGTCAGTGAAAAAGTTTCGATAGAAGCAAACAAGAAGAAGAAACTTTAGAGAAACCGAAGAGAGGACAGAATGACAAACAGCATGAAGCAGACTGTCATTAAGTGAGTTTCATTCGTTTACTATCGCATGAAAGTTGGCTAACGGTGCATGAGAAAATTGGCGGAATCGACTCTTGTGGATTCCAAGAGAAATCGTATGCACAGCGTAGACATTACCATAGAGTTTGCGACGATGTTATGATTTTTTCATGTACGACGATCCATAACATGAACATTTTATTCGATGATTTATCTTTAGGATAGAAATTTATCTTCGGGAAAGTAGTCTCGTTTCACGATATCGTTTATAATCACGATAATCTGATTTTGTCACATCGTTGTGTTTTCCTGGTTTCAGCTTCGTTTCGATCAGAATGATCGTACCGTCTATAAGATCTCTATTTTTCTTTGCTTTTCGTATTGTTGTTTTGACAGAGTTACATAATCTCGTTAAAAACTAGTCACCTTGGTGGAACCTCGCGACGTTAGATTATAGCGAAAAATTATCTTGTTTTGGCGGATGAAAGAGTGTTATCGTTGATAAGGATATGTGGAGGTAGTTAAAGTAATCGTTTGCTTGGTTTATTATCATTGCAAATGCACATTGGCTATTGTTCAGCTGTAACACGGCGAATTTGTGTAGAGACGTTTCTAGCAACGATAAACTTAACCGACTTCTCAAATAACCGTATGAATGTCCATAAATTGAGTATACATTGGCTCGACAGGAGGTTCATTAAAATTAAAGAAAAGAAAACAAAGAACCGACGAGTGTTTTGTTTCCTTTAAACGCGGAGCCATCGCTCTGTTTATTTGGCTGCGAATTTGGCGCCGAGATAGAAACTTATCGTGACGTACATTTACGATTCGGTATTATATCGATTCAAAAATAACGCTCCATATTATTTATCATGAATGTTTCCAAAACTGTTAGATGCATTATCGTCTGTCGTAAATACAATAGACCTGTTTCTTTTTATTTCGAAACACGATATTCCAAACAAGCCACGTAACTCGTTAAACCTTCGTTCGTTCGAAGAGGAAGAGGAATTCTTTATCCGGTAGAATCTTCGTTGAGCCTGGTAAATGTTCATAATCGTGACGAAAGAAGATAACTATCGTAACGAAACGTAACGCGCTAACAAGCCACGAATACGCTAAAAGGCACGAATAATCGTTAATTCGACGATATCTTTCGTTTCTTAACGATTTAGCAGTCGATATGTTCGACAGTGTTTCATATGGCTCGGTAAAATTAAATTGTTTATATATAAATCTAACGTCTTATGAATCATCGTTGCTTCTCTTCGAGAGAGATCTCGTGATTTCAATGCAGGCTGGGATTCTCGGTGATAAAACACACCAGCCAGGCGTTGATGTTACGTCGTTATTGTAACCGCAACGTTTTCGAAAGCCCCTTAAAATTCGCCCGCAAGTCCATCCATCAGGTCGTTCGATTTCACTCAAAGAATTTCGAGGTTGTGCAAACCACTTAACGTTTACGATTGTATCGTTTATCGATTAGGTTCCTTTTGTTCCAACCGTCGACCTAATACGTTCTTTTTAATTTCCTCGAGATTTTCTCTTCGAAGATTTTGCAACTCGTAGCACGTTTACTTGCCAGTCATACTTCGTCAAAAACTGTGCATTGATTACGCTTGTAATCGAATCATCGTTCGATATTGTATCTACCGGTTCGTCGCTACACGACAAGAAACTTGGACGATTCATTCGAGACATCGAAGTAACGTCACTAATTCCAATTTACTTCCTACTTGACGAAACCAATTAGTAAGACATTACTAACGATTTTATCGCAAAGTGGAAAGACGTTCTTAAGCTTCTGACGAATCCTATCGCGATATTCAAACTTTCCATGCCTCGATCTCGCTATAGTTTCAATAGAAAACAAATTTCCATGTTTTCAAAATATCTTTAACGTACGATCGGAACTCGTCTATCGATAACTGTTCTCCGTTCTTTCGCGCTTTCATCGAATTTACTAAATTTTCCAACGTTAGAAAATTACGATTCGTTCGAAAACGATGGAAAAATATGCAGCAGAATTAAACTAGACGATCATCCGTCACGTTTCATAACGAGTCACGCAGATCAACGGATCGTTGTATAATTGTACAAAAGATGGAAGAATTTGAAAACTTTATTAAGACGCTTCGATGTTATACGGTTGAAAGGTTTTCTTAGCACGACCATTTTGTTTGTCGCGGGACATCGACACGGTCTTGATCGAACTCTCGTGTTCACAGCTGGTTATAATGTGAATGCCGATGGTGACGCACGACTGCGATCAGCCACTTCGGTAATCGATTGCATCAAAAATGTTTTGCGCCCGAGTTTTTGCAAACGCGACATGCATTTCGAGACGAGGAAACGTGCGGTGAACGTACCCAGCATCGAAGACACATTGATCGTTGTGATCGTGCCTTACGCTCGAGTCACGGTGAAAGTTCTTCGCAGTCAGTTTCACGCTATCATGTTATATCGTGTATTATATTGCGATGATCGGAAAACGATCGATCCGTTAATTAATTATCACAGCGTTCGTTCGAAGATCAGAACGAATTTGGTCAAACTCTATAGAATCGATCGCGATCTTTAAATGAGAATCTTTGTTGCTCGAAATATACATCTGTCGACAAAACGATATATAAGTTACTTTGCCTATATACGTGTTTTAACGTTACCTTTTTATTCCGCTTGCATAAATTATATCGTTATACGGTTATAGTATTATTTCACTGGCCGGTTTTTATGAATGAACACAACTGCGAGCATATAAGAAAATGCTTACGCGTACGTTCAATTAATTGCAGAGAATAACGTTGCATTTCTATTCATTTGCATAGAATTTAAAGATACGTTTTTTGTACCTCGCAGCCACCGTGTACGCATGGAACGAATTTTAAACATTTCAAATGGTCGATCGTCCAGAGAAATCTACGTGGAAAATAGCTCGCACTTTCCAACGTCGCGTCGTTTTGAATTTTAAGCTTGATTTCACGCGACCAACCTTATCGCTTCCTCGATGCCATGTTTCCGATACACCGACTCGATTTCTTTTTCCAGGTCCTTCGCGGGGTCACCTTCTAAATCATTTTTGCAAACAATCGCGACAACCTTGCGTCGCTTCTCCGACGATCGCACAGTCGCCTCTCTCCTTTATTGATTCCGCGTGGTTTCACGGTCGATAAATGGGATAACGATAATTCAAACGATAATAACGATCTTTGTTTCGATGAAATTTCCCGTGAACCGGTAAATGGAAGCGAATACAATACGTTGCGCGATTGTGAAACGAACGAGGTGCAAAATCAATTTCTGCGCTTGTGATCTAAACGAGTACCGTTTCCTCCTCTTCCTATTTTATTCGCTCGTATCAAGCAAAAGCTTCTGCTATATAAAATCTGTTAAATTTTACATCCATAGACTACCTAGAAATAGATTTTTATCTGGAAAATAAACTATCGACGATACGTTAAAGATGATACCAATGGTTTCTTTTCTATCGTAGATCAACTTTCCACTAACTAAGTAAACTCACGATGTTCTGCAATTATACATCTCGTTCGCTTATAACAAAGAATGTTATTGTTACATTTAATCACTTTTCTTGCACGTTATTTTCTCAAGCTGTGAAATGAAGCGTGTAAAAGGAAATTCGTGAATGCAAATAGGGTGAAAGCAAGTGAAAAGTAAGAAGAAGCATCGTTTTTAATTACCTCGTATATTGTATGCAGATAAACTTTTTTTTTTCTTCATTATTTATCACACTTGGATATTGCCAGTAAGAAGAATCGATAAAGACGATTAATAGATATGTTAATAAATATGTGTACGTTGTTATATCGTGAATACGTAGACATTGGTTGAATTGAATAATTGTAGCTGCTGGCAGTCGCTGTCGTAAAATTTGTAAGGCCATGCAATTTTTCATTTCACACAAATTACAGTCTTTGCGATGTACGTAATGGGAAGTCATTATTTTATTTAAGAAATACCGTAATAAATTTACAAATTAGGACTAAAGATCGCCGTTGCGTAACAGCTCGGTTTCCTCTTTATTCGAAAACAGATTGTCTTTTAAAAATATACAATGTTTTTCCTATGAAATACGATAATTGTTAGTATATTCATAAGCTGTTGCACGTCCGCCAAATTTAAAAATAGAGAAACGATTGAAAAATACCCGCATGCAGGCATTCCTTCGGCAACAAATCCAAGGTACGTTCGTCTCATAAAGACATTATCGTCGGTGTTCGTTCAAGGTGGCCGTTTATCTTAGTGAAAAACGGAACGGAAATATACACGACATTGAGCCAAAGATATTGCTACAATCTCATTAACAGCTGAAAACAGATTCGCTCGGTGTAACATTTTTAGCGATTCGCCATGTTCATCAAAGTACCCATATGCATTCGTGAAAGCAACCATATCGATAATTCGGAACGTAATTAATATATTTGACGAAACTCGCAAAGGTGGTTCTAACGACAAGGCAATCGTCTGAAGCAATGATTTCGTCCGTAGAACGAAGGTGTTGTACTTGACGAATAAATGATCGAGGAAAGAAATAAAACGCTTAACAGGACCCCGGTGTCTCGTTAAATTTTATTAAATTCGACAAAGTAGAATTGTTTCTTGAAGTTAAAAAATTTGTGGCCACGAAAGACAAGAGCATAAACCCAAAACTGTCGCATAAAAGTGTTCGTAAAAGAGGAGGAAATTTAGAAACTTTCGAATTTCTAAGATAAAGTCGATAAGCGTTGAGTAAACTTAGTAGCGTAACATTTCAACGGTTTAATAAGTTTTTATATGGACGGCGCTAAATTGTCGATGAAATGGGACAAGTCGTTTGTGTCATGACGCTAATTATCTCTGGCTGCCGCTTCTATCGTATACCTGGACCTGACGACGCGACGCCGCCACGTTACGCTATTGTGATACCTTAACGTTGCAACACGCGTTATCGTAGCAGCATAAGCAACGTCGATGGTTAGGTAATTCGTCGACGATATCGTAGTCGATGGTATAAGTAAATTCGTTGCTCTTCAAAAATAAACAACAACGTGCGAACAAAATTCGCAGATTTTCTTCCATTCGTTGGACACGATGTAGATACGATTTGCAGGTATAAAAAGGAGTAAAGGGAAAAAGTGGTGCACTTTTTATCAAAATTTTTACGACGCCTTCGTAAGAGAGGAAGTGAAAGTGGTCGATTTCCAGCGAGTGACCAACCGGGAGAAACCTCGCGATCTTAAAATAAAACTTAGCCAAAGATGCACGCACGCAGTTTGCACGGCATGAATTATGAAAGTCGCGCGTGTTGCAAGCATTTTACGCGGTTCCACGCGAATCGAAGGATAATAAAACAATCGTACGTATGCTGATGCACCATATAAATATTTGCAAGCAACCGCGGCCGTGTTGAATTTTGAAATCAAGGCAAACAAATGGTGCACGATAAATATCCTGTTCGATGGTCTAAGATGTAAAGTTTATTTGCTTTTTTATTGAAAAAAGAGAAGATAGTTTTAAATGTTCTACATCACGCCTAGTATATTTTTATTCTATTTTATTGTTTTATTATACGGTAATATTTTAGCGTCGTTACGATAACGTTCATTGAAATTAAGGTGTTAAGCCGAAAACGTGTATTTGTGGAAAGAAAATAAAGCGGGTATCTCCTACAAATAATTTTTGACGTTTCAGTTCGATACGTAAAGTTCAAGCAGAATCTAAGCAGAGTTCTAAACGTCTTATTTAGTTTAGAATTTCTTTCGTTCAGTATATTTGGCTTTGGTTAATCTCAAGTTACGTAGGTGCGTTTGCTTGGACACGTGAGAAAATATCTAAAGTTACGTTTTATAACAACTTTTTTAGCGAACTTTGCTTGTTACAGTATATCGTGTGTATGTACTTTCTCTTGACTCGTTCTATATGCTTTTGTCTATAGTGGAAGAAAAACAATAACAAAGAACGTATAAAATCAATTTAAAGCAGTCTTGCTGCTACCACATCTTTCTTCTATTTTTACCACTTTCCATTTCGCGTGTATACTTTCACGATACTCCACTTCCTAAGAGATATTTGCGATAATTTCGTTGTTTCCAGCGACATTTTGGACGAAATTCATTTTCAAGGACCCGTTATCGTTAAAATTTCAAACTTGCGAACAAGTTTCGCCGTGAGAGATTCTCGGAAATTAATTTCATCCAAAAAGTTGTTTAAATTTCGTATCGATACTGCTTAATCTAATCAACGTGGAATTCCTTTCGTCCTATTCTCGACCGATCTGCACACAATACATACTGTGTAAAGAAGTAATGAAAAAGAAATATTGTTCTTGTCTCTGGTACGTGATTATGGCTGAATCGCGACGTTCTTCGTTTACATACCTGCTTGTGCATAACCGGTTATATTTACCGATAGATCTTTGTCTTATCAAGCATACTTCTTTGGCTTCTGTAGAAAAAAAAGACACGTTACTTTCTACAGGAAGTGACTGTTTCGCGTAATACTGGTTCAAGACCGATATAGGACGATTGTTCGATCGTTCGAGCATGGCTGGCGTTGGAATTGCACGTATTTGTACATATGTTTTTCGTTAACGTTTTAAAAAAATTGACTCGCTGATAATACAACGATATACGATTATACGTACGAGAAAAGTTCGATAAATCGGATTCGAATTTACGTGTACGATGATTTTTTTGAAACCTTTAACTTAAACCACGATAACCTCCATCGAACGTGCTTTAAAATTCGTTTCACCTTTGCCAGTATCTCGTCTCTTCCTGCTACTTTTTACTTCCGTGATAAGCGTTTGCAGTCACCTTGAAACCGCAAAGTATCGTGCCTGACGGAACTAGACATATCACGAAGGTAGCCAATCGAATTTGTATTCCACGCGCTCGCTCTTTTGTTTCCTTATCGCGTGCACCCTGAAGAACAGCCGAACGAGGTCCCCTAGTTTTGCGAATTCCTGTTAAAGAGGTCAGCGAAGAAAGGAACCCGGTTTCGAACGAATTAATTGAAAATCGAGGCGAATACCGGTAAACCCGTACTACGCTGCTGCGAGATCTTCGTTCTCGGAGAGGACCTCGTTCGACGCCCACGTCGTCTCTTCAATGAGAAAATTGGAGAAACTGCGCTTCGCAACTGCACTTTTTAAGAATCTCGAGCGAACGTAACGTTGAACGTGATAAGTCCCATGCGAAACTGGCAAATTGAGGAAGCAGGTTTTAAAGTAGCCGTGGAACGCGAAGCTACGAAATCTGCAGACTCGCCGTCTCCAATTTTAACGAATCGTGTAATTTGCGAATATAAAACGATCGTATAATTTCAGACAATTGAATTGTAATTCGTCCGCGAGAATTTTGCAGAGGTGGTTTATGGGATTCGCGGTCAAGATCGCGAAGAACTGGCGGCGCAGTTCGAGGACACGAGACGAAGTAAACAATGGAATTGCAGAATTAATTTCATGTTTGGAATTAAACAATCGAACTTGGATGGTCAGATAATCGAACGCTACTTTCCATATCTATCTAATTATTGTTTAAGTACTACATTTAAATTTTACTTCGATAGACAGCGAATATGAAAACGCGTTATTTATTACGAAACGATGAATTCTCTTTTTTCGTTTAATTATCGAATTTTACCCGACGGAATTTCCCTCGCTCAGCTAATAACTTCTATTCCGATAAACCGAAAGGATCCGATTAAATTCGATTTCGATTATCAAGCGATGATTTCGACGATGTTAACTAAAAATAAAAGTGATCGAGTGGAATGGAAAAATTATAAGAAGGTCCGAAGAAGGTCGAGTCTCGGGGCACGTGCAAAAGACACGATTCGATTATTAGCATGCAATCCACGCTCACTTTGTACCATTTCAATCCGACACGGTTTCGTGGTCGCCTGACCGACGAAATGCTCGCTGGAAGGTTCAACCGGGCCTGACCGGAGAATTTCAACTCCAAAAGGCAACAAAACATCTCATTACTTCCACCTCGTTGCACACAATACACCCATTGTTCAAGTATATTTCGAAGAACCGATTAGTATCGAGAATTAAATTAAAACGATGGACAAAGCGCGAAAAGCGACGACTTAATCGGATCGTTTCTTAACCGGAGAGTTTAACGAAATTCTTAGCTGCTTTACAGCCAACAGACGTTAACGGTAAAAGTTATTATTATTGCAACGCTACTTGTACAACGTTTGCTCGATTTACGTTTCGTTTAAGATTTATCGCGCGTTATTTACTTGGAGTGCAGTTTCCAAGAAACTTGTTGTTATTCCGTGAATCGAACTAAGTACGTTTGCTTGGTTCCACGTGAAATTGGATATTGGGTGCTGGTTTTCCAAGCTGTTTACATCGTCCGAACAATCTATTCCGCGTGTTTTGCGACCAAGCGTGATTGCCTGGCCACTGACGCGACAAATTCGAAATCGACCAGGCCACTAATTTTGTCCTCCCGAGGGCAGATAGCGCAAAGTAGGGGATGCCTCCTCGTGCTTCTCTGATAATCTCTCGATAATCTTGATGCTTTTACACGAAACTTTTAAGGACCTTACCTAACTTAACACTCGTTAAATGTTCCTACTGCTTATTCTCGTGTCTGATGTATTTTTAATATCTCTCATTCCCGATCCTTCGGCAATTTACGACACTGTCGAATGGTTAAATAGCTGATACATTCGTTCAAACGACTTTGATGCTTTCAAAACCTTTCCTTCTAACTGCGTAAAAAGATTTCTCTATCGATCGTTAATAACAGAGACTGACATTTTCATAAAGAAGAAGTAAAACGCACCAGAGTCAGGACCAGTTTTTCCCACGACGAATACACGCATTAACCCAAACGACACTTCTAAGAGAATATCCTAAAGAGAAAGAGGGAGAGAGAGAGAGAGGGAGAGAGGAGAGAAAAACAAAAAGAGTGGCGTTACACGGTCGAGTTACCCATTATCGATTCATCGATCGCGCGAGCGGCGAGCATCGCGATATTTACCGCTGGATCGCTGTTTCGTTCGCACAGGAAGTGTGTCAGGGTGATCGTAACCGAGTTTTCACACGATGAAGCGCGTTGTTGTGTCGGTTTCGTGACGCTGTTAATGGCATGGAAATTCGACCGCGTGGAGGGAAAGAAGGACACGCTCCAAACGATTTTTCCCAGGTTTTAGCCGGCTTCGAGATTTATCACGAGCTTGGCCATTGACTTCAAAGCGTCCCGGTGCACGCCGTCCCTGGAAAAGGTCAATACACTCGAGTTGCATCGCGTCGCGAACCTTATTGCTCGGCTCGACGCCCGCTACGCCGTCGTCCAACTTGAAACGGTTTACTTACTGTAACGGCGGTGAGCCGATTTACTCGCTTCTCTCGCCTTTGTTGCCACTCGATGCCAGTACCCTACGTGTGTGCAAACGATAGGAGGATCAAGCCTCTCGTACGCGATGAGAGCTGCTTTTAATTAAAATTTGATTGCGCTACTCGCACGGCAGGGCTGTTAAGTTTTGTCGTAAAGTTAGCAGCGATAACGTAGTTGTCAATGCGCCAAGCGTAGAGTTTTAAGAGAGTTTCGGAGGCGCGTCTAAAACGTGACAAAGGAATATTTAATCTTAGATAAACCTGTTTCATTTGCACTCTGTAGTTTGTTATGGCGGCACGTTTCACCCTTTGACACTCAGATCGCGTAAACGTAACATCGTGCTAGACGATAAACGTATCTGTTTTTAGGGTGAAACTGACCCTGATCCTAATTAGTAGTTGCTCGATTCGGATCGACGAAGAAATTGCGATCAATCGCAGCTTGCTATTCCGATAATCAAATAAGATTCTGATTTTAAAAAGTTAAATTCAAATGTTTTAATTGGCACGCAACGTTAAAAAGCAGAAAAAGAGAAAAATATCATAGGACAGAGAGAGCAGTGGTCGATTTTTTGCTATTAACCGAGTGTTAATGAAACTTTCATAAAATAGACATCGCGATAAGCTCATTGATGACTCGAATGGCAAAACACAGATTAGCACGATCAACCTCGTTTGATAATATTTGCGTAAAGAGCGGATAAATTACATATTAATATTCCTTTTTACTAGAACGATTAAACGGTTATCGTGCGGTGTGAATAACCAGGAATTACATAATCGCGAGATTATGTTCATAAACTTTGTACAAACGACGTAAAGCTATAACAACGTAAGTAACGCGAAGCTATATATTGTACCTATGCGTGTAGAATATTTATTATTATGGGAACGTTCACCTATTTGCCCAATAACGTTGTTACGTCTGCCAATTGAAAAGTTTACACGCTTTAAACGTTGCACTTAAATGCGGTACTAATGTCAAACTTCTTCCGATACGAAAAGAGTTAGCACGGTATTTAGCCATAATTCTTACAGCGGAAATTATAAAACGGTATTTATGGTTACTGCCTATGTATTTCTTTCCTACTTTACTTTGCATAGGATGTTCTAATTGAAAGTACAGTTGTACCACCGCTATTTGAATTAATCGTCATCTTGCAAATAACGAAGCTACAGATTACACGATAGAACATCGATATTGATTACTTTCGGAACATTCGTAGACAAAAGAGTAGAATATTAGAATAGTAGATATTCGAATAACAGAGACGAAGTTTGAAATATTCCGCAATTTTATCTTCCATGATCGATATCTATACGATGTATCTAGCGAAACCAGAAATTGAAAAATCTTCGTCATCGTAAATAAGTATCGACGGGTTTTATGCTATTCTTCGCTTCGTCGCTAGTATTGGGAAATATCTAATTTTCTTACGCGACGACCAATAAGCTGAATAAGTTATACCAGTTAGCCTTGGGCTGTATTTTATCGATAAATGCCACTATATCGTCTACACCCATGATCGATCGAACAAATCTTTTCAACGTGTACGTTGAAACGTTGAAACATTGTACGGCAAATGTACTTCCTACTGTTCAAATTTATTATAGTTATTTCGAAACACGTCGCGTTTAGGTGCGTTCAAAAATTTGATCCGGTTACAATGTAATATATCGAATTTTAATAGAAGCGCTAGAGTAAAAGAAATATACGAGATGTAAGGGCATTATAAGAGATGTAAACCGAAAGTCGTCCAAAGCCGAAACGCGTGGACTAAGAATAAATAAAATAAAAATAAAAAATATATTTTATTTTAACGTAACAGCTAACAAAATCCAATGAAACGATAATATAATACAAACGACGTTAAGCGGTCGAATGGAAGAAAAACAAAATCGCGAAGAAGCCGAACGAAATTACTACAAATAATACAAAGATAAAAAATTACGTCTACGTATGTTGCTAACAATGAACGCATTTCGCTCGTTTAAGTAGTATTTGTACGAGCTGTTTCAGTTCACGCTTGGCCGCCAACTCGAGCTACTACTACTCGCTATCGAAAGGTAATCAGGTTCTGCGTAACGGTGATCTAGAAGAATATTGTGACTGGTTTCGACGTTCTACGCTCGTTCGTACTGCTGCAATTATTCGCGTAGAGCGTAGAATCTACGGGGAAAAGGGTCGAACCGCTAGTTCCAGCGACACAGTCTGGCGAGCCGTGGTTTTATACCACGCGCGATAAAAAGATGACGCTTTATCGACTGCTTTCTGAATCCAGAATTATAAAGAAACGTTTTTACACAAAACTACTATGGTAGTAGTATCGGCAGTAGTAATAGTAATAACAGTAGTAGTAGTAGTAGTAGTATTTGTTTATTGCGTGGACTTTCGTCTGTTATTATCTCAAAGTTAGACGAACATTTCGTTCATAACTACGCTTACTTCTAGTTTGCGTTATGCTTATTGACATATTATTTATTTACAATCGATACTCGGATTTATGTTACCATTGCTTATTACCGATGAAAGAGATATACGATACACAGTGGTATAATATCAAGCGGAAAATTGTTACATTCCGATATTTATCTGCCTTGTCAATTTTCTCGATTACCGTTCGATTTTGTTGGAGATGTTGAAAGAATAGCGTTACGATTAATCGTTACGCAGCTTACAAAGAACACGAATTGCGCAATACGATGTTGTGTCACGATGAATAACGATCTGTGTCTATGAGGTGACAATGCGGGTAAATGCAACAAAAGAAATCGATAATGACCATTATGTGTATATCTTTTCGACGGAATCCTATTCTATCTTGAAACGTATTTCTGAAACGTTTATATCATCGTTGCGTTTTCCATGATCCCTCGCGTTATTATTATTAAATTTATTAACGCTTTCGAGCTACTACTATCGCTTTATTCGCCTCGCAATCGGTAAATTAATTTTACTTCGTGAAAGTACAAGTATATATTGCAGCGTGATTTATAAAAAGTGAAATGGGATTGAAAAAAAAGGGGGATGTGTAGACGGATGAGTCATAAAAGAGGGATAAACGCGTGTAAAGGTAATGTTTGAAACGTTTTTACAAAGTAACAAAAGTAATTATTGTGTTTTGCCCGCAGCGGTTCGTTCATGTAGGACGAGATCCAATGATTGCCGAGTAATAAATTGCGGCTTTGTAACTATTCATGAGAGGATTCGCAAGAATTCCATTTCTCATCCGCTTAATCTCCAAACTTACGTAAAGGATGGATATAATTGTAAAACTAATGCTTATATAATCGTCATTTAGAGACTCGTTTATTCTTTAAAAAAAGAAGATATTGAATTTGAATTTGAATAAAATCGATCGCAGCGACCAGATATTCTGCTTGGGTCTTACATTTTCATTTTTATTAAAATACGAATTTTTATTAAAGTTACCAAATACCTTACGTCTTATTTCCTACGAAATCCTACGAGATATCGTATATGTGAAAAAAAATGCGATTTTCTCTCTAACAGATTTTATTTACGACGAAACAGGAAGCTATTCCGGTTTTCCTATTTCGAAACCGTACCACCGCGAAACTATAAAAATAACGATCATCGACGCTCATGGAGTTCCATTTTCTCGAACTCTTTTCTTGTGAATCATAGTTTGCGGTTAATTCGACATAGACTTCAAGGTTCGCGAAACCATTAACACGAAACTATACTCCGACGTATTTCCATTAACAGCCGACTTTTACTACTCGCTGCTGTTTAGCAGAGCGAAGAAGATTGATCTTCGTGGATCGTGTACGATCTACCAGTTCCTTCCAAGGACATAAATACGCGAGGAGCGACGTAAATCTTATCGACGGTCACGTGCCTGGACGGGCCTCGCGTTAAAATTCAAATTGCGTAAAACGAAATTCCCAAATATGTGGTAGAAATTGTTAATCTGTGCCTAAATCTGGCATCGGTAGATTCTTAAAATAATTCGATGTAGAAATTTACGAATACGCGTTTTCTGAAGGTTCGAGGTGATTTTTGATACGACGAATAAAGACTCGTTTTCCTTTGCGTTATATATTTTCTCCTACGTCGTTTCATTCCGATATCTTTGATAGCAGTTTTATATCTTCGATAATTCCAGCGTTAAAAATCTCGCCACATGCCTCTTCCATCTTCTTATCGTTCGGTTAACATGTCTCTCTTTTTCCTATAAAAAGCGCGAGATTATCGACGTTCAGATGAACAGCGCGATAGAAAGGGAGAAGAGAAATATTGACATCATCGTTTTTTATTTTCATTGCGAAACTTTATTTACTGGCTTGTTAATTTCAAATCGCGTGAAACGCAAGTTTCTCGTGATAAAACAGGCCGATAATAATACAATGAAACGATCGCGAAGGGAAGTTCGTCGAGAGGAAAAAAATATTCGTTTCGACCATTCTATGTTTTGTTTCAGAAATCCAACGTGGTGGAAGAGGAGATCGACGTTGGAACGCGGGCTAACCGTGATAGCAGTTTGCGGAGTGCTTTTATGCATCGCGTTGGCTGTTGCACTTGGTGTTCTGGCTGCGAACACCGCAACCTGCGACGCGTCATCCAGAAACGGTAAGAATATCTGCAAATGCACAGTTTGACGATTTGCAAAAGATCCTGACCTATGCCTGAATCCACGATCTCGTACAAAGTGTATTCGATATCGAATACTCGTTCTCGATCGCGGTCGAAGCACGTAGAGAGTTTGATAAGAATCGCGTTCTCCGTATCTTTCCCCGACTAATTGCACTCCTGTAGTTAGGTCGTATGACTCAAGTACACGCCTTAACGAGCTTATAAATGCCATAATTACTTTCAACGTGGATTCACGAAGACGACGAACCATCGTTATACTTCCGCTGCAATTAAAACACTGTCTAACATCGTTTAATGGCTACCATTAACAATCGTTGAAACATCAATCGAGTCCTATGATTCGTATCGTGAATATCAGTTTTCGTCAAAATTCTGTAATTAGCGCTTCAAAGTGATCGTCGCGTATCTCGAAACAACGAGGAAACGGAGAAACCGGTTGTCCGATGATAATCCGTAAATTGTTTCCGTTGCAACTCGTATTATGGCTTTTTAAATGATTTTAAGAAAGATCGGATAGATGTAAAAGTTTTGCCGGCTCGCGTACTGTCTTCCTCAATGGCGTTGCTTCTTTTTCTTTTTTTTTTCTTTTTTTCTTTTTATATAAATTGCGATGGACTTAAATAGAAATTAGTTCCACATAATAACTAGACTGCGCGTTTTATCCGTTTCTTTCCTCGCAAATTCTTTCTCTGCCGTTTTAATTCGTTCAACCGATAAAAATTCGGAAGCGACAAGCTTCTCGATCTCCTGCACGAGGAAACGGTTTGATAACGGTTTCGTGGGTACGTCGAAAGAAAATATTAAAAAGGAATTTCAGTCGCGTGAAAGCTGACCAAACGGGCTTACGATCGAGTCGTCATAAATTTCATTGACAGATAGTGTCACGTGCGACCTATTTTCTCACGTTGATTTATCTTTGCGAATCTACGCGCTTCTCTTGGTTTCTCGAAATATCGTATTGTTGCATAAAACAAGTCGGTATACTAATATTCTTTTTTCCTTCGTTAAATTTCCTAGCCTTTGGAATCGTAGTAATTTAGTTTAAACTATCGATCTACCATCAGGAGAGTCTTAATCGCCGCTACTAACCGTACCTGACGAATGTTTATATCGTGTTGTCGTTATGTAAAATCTATTTATCCAAGGATATACGTATGTATTAATTAGTTTCGTTACCTTCTACAGGTGCGTTACGTAACTTACCCCATTTCTTTCCTAGTTCGACACATATACGAAAGGAAATACGTACCAACTGACCACGCGTATCATTGGCGATTGAAATGGCCAAATTTCGTACCACTATCCGTAGATGACCAAGAGCGATCGATAAAAATACGCGTAATGGATATTACGTAACGTTTAACGTATCGGAACGTAGCGTGTACTAGATAAATCCTGAAATCAAAGCCAAAAAACAGCACTCTCGTCTTACCCTTCTCTCGTCTACGAGATATTACGATCATATGAGTAAGTCGGACTTGCTCGTGCGATAATCGCGTAACTTTATACGGTATGGTGAATCCGCGAATACACATTTCCTCTTTCTTTCGTTATAACGATCGGCCGACGAAGGATATACCGTATCACATCCGAAACGCGTTATTTAACGTATAAAGGTCGTGACGTCAATAAGAGCGTCCCGATTCTGACGCATCGAGGTAAGTGATCATTGTTTTGAGAGTTACTCAGCCGGGCCAGGTCGTGCTTTTCGGCGATCCACGCCCGCGAACTAAATAAGAAGCCCGGCTTTCCAATCTGTATATTTTCGATCGAGTATCGATCGACCACCCGCTGCCATCATTAAAGAAACAACCAAATATGAATCATCGGAATATTTTTACGGATCATCGGCAAACGATCATGTTTTAGAAACTAATCGTCGAGACGATGGCGCCGATACGATGTTTCTTTTTCTTCTTCGCGAACGGTCATGAAGTCGATCGATGAGAATAAAACGATCGGTTTTACGATCCAGTCAGAGTATCTCGACTTTCGTAAATGTGTAAGCCTTCGAACGGCTAGCGAAGCCTTTTCTCGCGTCTCTATTCTCGCTTTCTCTGGAGCAACAACGATGCTTTTTAACGAGAAAGGGAACGAACGCCGAAGACGAACGCGGTTGTTGCAGGCTTTTCAATGAATTCGCGTTGATTGATAGGGGAGGTGGTTGTACACGTTTGAATGGATCAATCGCTTAAGGTTGATTACTGCGATTACACTTTGAGCGGCATCGCGTTGCACGTGTTTGCACGAAGGTTCGTTCAAACTGTGAAGCGAATAGCGACTGGAACAACGTAGAGACACGCCACTGGTTAGACGGGATTTAACGGTTAGATCGCTTTACGTTCCTCGTTCTCGGACGAGCGTATTTATTCTGCCACACCTTTTTATCACTTGAGATACTCTTCGAGACCGCTCTTTGAGCTACTCGTTACAGGTGGATACGATACGTGGAAAGCGCTTTCGTATCTTGCATTCATCTCGAATGATTCTTCTCCTGGTGAAAAATAGGACTTTACGAATATACGGTACAGCACTATGTAAATGCAATAAAAATAAAATTTAATAGTAGAAATCCGTACTCTGTTAGACGATAAGATTGCTTGTTATCACGGCTTAAAAAACGATCGGCACTAACAATCATTAACATCGTGGTCCTGCATTATTTTTGTGTTGCAACTGCATCTGCATCTGCGCCTGCACGAGAGTAGATCCTGTTAACTCAGAGGGATTACCATCCACAGCCGATGCCCTAAATGGATATCAACGGAACAAAGGCGTTCATGTCATTGACAAAGGATCCGGCTGTGACGAGGACGTATGTTACACGAAAGAATGTATCCATACGGGTTAGTAAAAATTTGATCGACTTCGATAAAATTATTCGTCGCGATAAAACTTTTAGCCAATCCGGTCGACCTAGGTAACCGTAACAGGTAGCTTTTCAACTTTCAGGTAGCATCTTTTCAACTGAATTTCCATTTTTTTTTTTTTTAACATCTTTATGTTGAAATTTATATAAAGATCATAAATATTAAGGTTGCAAACGTTTCTAAAAGTTTTATCGTCGCGAATGTTCATTTCGGTTGTCTACCGCTGTACTATTTCATTACGACACGAAAGTAATTTTACTAATAGCGCTAAATCGTGAAACTTTAGCCGCTAGATTGTTGAAGAACATGGATTCCGAGGTAGAACCGTGCGACGACTTTTACGATTTCGCTTGCGGTGGTTTTCTCAAGTCTACCATCATCCCGGATGACAAGACCAGCGTAAACACGTTCACTGAAATTAGCGACGAGCTGCAGAACCAGCTAAGAGCCAGTATCGAGGAGAAAAGTTCACCGGATGAACCGAAACCGTTCAGACTCGCCAAGAATTTATACAAGGCTTGCATGAACAAGAGTGAGTACATACATATGTACTTGGATTGGTTATCTTCTGCTTGCAATAAGCGAGTAAAATGTATGTGGAAAATGTTAAACGGTAATCGCAGGACGTATCTTAGTTAGCGGAAGAAACAAATAAGAACATAAAACGGATTGAGAAAATATGTGGTCGGGTGATTACGGAATTTTTTTTTTTTTTTAGCAGCTATTAAATAAGATACTCAGATTGGAAAATGTAATTATTTCAGCTGTCATCGAGCAGCAAGGTTTAGACCCTTTGCTCAACATTTTGCAAAAACTCGGTGGCTGGCCTGTGTTGGAAGGTGACCAGTGGAACGAAAATGAGTTTAACTGGAAGGAGTCGGTGTACAAATTCCGCGAGATGGGTTACTCTGTCGACTACTTTATAGATTTCAGTATCGGCGTTGATCTGAAAAACAGCACGAAACGAACAATCGACGTACGTATCAGAACGAATTTTCAATCTTTACGCGTGCCCGTAAAACTTTAATCTCTCGAGCCAGCCAACGTGAAATCGTTCTCAAATAGAGTCACATCGACGAAACGTAGAAGTCAAACGCGCGAATTGTTCGTGCAAATTTAACTTTCCTTAAAGATTGTACCATTTAGCGGAATTTTGCAATGGTAATTATTGACTGAAAATTCAAATTACATTTACAATTATAATTCAATATTTATCTAAGTTTAAACGCGTTTCTTGCTAATTGTAATTTTGTTTGCCAAATGAATAGACGATTTGTAATGTGATGATTTGAAATTTAATATTTAAGAATCTCGTTTCCGTGGAATTTGAAAATGTTTTTTTCTTGCAGTTGGATCAAGCAGCCCTTGGATTATCGCGCGAATATTTATCCAAAGGTTTCGACGATAAAATCGTGCAAGCCTACTACAGCTACATGGTCGATATCGCGGTAATTCTTGGAGCGAATAAAACCGATGCAAAAACTGAATTGAAGGAGTCGTTGGAATTTGAGATGAAACTTGCCAATGTATGTTTAGTTGTTAAATCAAATCGTATGTTAATATACAAAACAACACGGAATGATTAACGAGTCGAATATAACGCTGATTCTGCAGATTTCTTTGCCGAATGAAAAACGTCGCAACGCTACTCTGCTCTACAATCCCATGACGATACGAGAGTTATCCAAGACCTATTCCAGTATCCCGTGGAAGGAATACTTCAACACTCTTCTGGCGACTAGTGCTCAAGTAGACGAAGAGGAAGTCGTGATCGTCAGCGTTCCAAATTACATCACAAGCTTGGAAAAATTATTAGCCACCACACCGAAAAGAGTACAAGCTAACTACGTGATGTGGAGAGCAGCCGCATCTTCTGTAAGCTATCTGACGGACGAAATTCGCAAGAGACAACTGCAATATTCCACGGCGTTAAGCGGAAAAACGGAGAGAGAACCCAGATGGAAGGAGTGCATCGATACAGTTTCCAGTAGCTTGGCCATAAGCGTCGGCGCGATGTACGTTAGGAAATACTTCAAAGAGGATGCCAAGAAAAACGCTGTAGACATGGTGGCTGATATTAGGCAAGAATTCACTAAGATACTCAAAAAGGTATGTTTGTTTCAGATGAGAAGACTTATCGCTTCCATCTACGATACCACGATGAGTGCTTCCAAATTTTTCAATTTAAAGATAATTTGACGTTCTTTAGGTCGATTGGATGGACGAAGAAACGAGAAAGAGCGCTCTGAACAAAGCAGCCAGCATGTCCAGTCACATCGCCTACCCCGACGAATTACTGGACGACAAGAAACTGGAGAAATTTTACGAGAAACTGGAATTAACGACAGATAATTACCTAGAAGGTATCTTAAATCTGACTTTATTCGGGGTCGAGTATTCTTTCAGTAAACTGAGAAAACCTGTGAACAAGACCGACTGGGTAACTCACGGAAGACCCGCCATCGTTAATGCTTTTTATTCGTCCATCGAGAATAGTATACGTGAGTATCGTTTTATAAAAGTCGATGGAATGATAATTTCGTAATAAATCGTTGACTGATACCAAAGAGACGATAACGTTTGTATAATGCTTTTGCAGAATTTCCCGCTGGTATCTTGCAAGGTGCTTTCTTTAGTAACGATCGACCAAGGTACATGAATTATGGCGCTATCGGTTTCGTTATTGGCCACGAAATAACGCATGGCTTCGATGATCAGGGCAGGCAATTCGATAAAAACGGAAATCTGGTCGACTGGTGGGCACCACAAACAAAAGAAAAGTATCTGGAGAAAGCAGAGTGTATTATTCACCAATACGGCAACTATACCGTGGAAGATGTTAACTTGAACGTAATGATCGACTTTTATTATACGCTGTCTTGTTTCTTCCTCATTCTCAATTGTCCACGATCATTTGCGTCAACCGATATAAATATTTGTTTAATACGGATTCTAATTTTAGGGCTATTGAGGAATGTCAATCTTTTTATCCTATACATTACTTTACGTAAACTTTATCGAGCTCTTACGATGCAAATAACGCTCATCGATGATGTTCGTCGATGATATTCAAATATCGAATTTTTTCTCACAGAGGTCAAACTCGTGCATGATACGCACTTGTGAATCAAACGTTAGATAACAGCTGGTATAGACAAGAAATTTGGCTTGGTAGACTAGTTATTTTAACGTAGAATAATGTTTCTTAAACAACGAACATGTTCTTGACAGTTTTATTTTGTAATAATACGCAACTTTTTTGCCCGCTAAGGTTTATTGAAACTAGGCATATACAGATATAAATATTGATGACGTTCTTTCGTTTCCTTCTTTTTTAGTATCAATTTCGCGAGTTCATTGTTTTTTGAATAGACGATGAAACATCATAATTTATAAATCTTTCGTTTAAAGATTTGAAGGCATGTATAATAACGCTATAGAAATTTAAATGCAACGTTATATTTCTTCCTCCTTCTCTTACTTTCATTCGTTTAGAAAATAATGCATGTCTTAAATATTCATCCAGAAAGAAGGAAATCTAGACATATAAAAAAGAATCGCTTCGTTTGCTGTTACAGTTAAATGGTATCAATACTCAAGGTGAGAATATCGCCGACAACGGAGGAATAAAAGAAGCCTATTTAGCATATCAAGAATGGGTACAAAGAAATCATGCGGAGCCAAAATTGCCAGGACTCCCTTATAGTCCTGAACAATTGTTCTGGATCAGTGCAGCGAACACTTGGTGTAGTAAGTACAGGCCGGAAGCGATGAAACTTCGCATTACCACTGGTTTCCACAGCCCTGGTAAATTCCGTGTTCTGGGGCCACTTTCCAACATGGAGGAGTTCTCGAAGGATTTCAACTGCCCTCTTGGCTCGAAGATGAATCCCAAAAAGAAATGCGCTGTTTGGTAAAGATCAATACAGTGCAAGAACAATGAGATAGCAGAAGTTATAGCTAATCGACAGCGATGAAATTTGTTCTTCAAAATGTTAAAGAAGAAATGATTGATCTGAAACAGCTTTCCTCTGGAAGTTTCGTTAGAATTGACAATCTGGTTCAGTCAGCGGAAACTGTTAGAAATAAAATTTGCGTGTAGCTCGGCGGATCGTCGTAAATCATGATGGGATCTGCTTAAGGAATAAAAGTGAAGGTGCTTCGGTAGCAGTGGAACTGATGAAATTCAATTTAGAGGCACGATCGTGCTCGAGAAAGATCTCACTAAAGATGCCCAAAGAGATCCTCGTTCATAAATTGACTTGAATTACATGGTTACACAGTGCATGTTACTAACATTGTTCGCTAATATATAAGTCCTTTTTTATGAGAGAGACGTCCGAGTTCCGACTAGTATTGTAAATAAAGAAACCAGCGAGAAACGAGGCAGCGCGTCATGATGATTTGAAATTTTCTGTAATTGCATTCTGAGAAATCGGATAAGCGGGTGTTGTAGGTTTTGAAATATCGAAGAAAAATGGAACGAAAATGGACACGTTTAAACTGTGATGATTTTATAGGAAACGACAATAAAATAGTGAAAACGGTCTTTCGATTAAAACTGTAGGATGACGCGCAAACAAAAAAAAATATATATATATAATTGTATTGTTAATTATATTTTCAAATGACATTGTTTTACTGATATATATATAT
The DNA here is from genome assembly GCF_000188095.3 of Bombus impatiens. NCBI lineage: Eukaryota > Metazoa > Arthropoda > Insecta > Hymenoptera > Apidae > Bombus > Bombus impatiens. The sequence goes on along the minus strand of NT_177059.1, from coordinate 2,391,970 downwards.
ATTTATATATATATATATATATTATTAATATATATATTTATATATATGTATGTATTAAACGATAAAGTTAATACGTGCTTTTTTGCTATCTGTATGATATTCATTAGGCTCCGTTGAGCAGCGTAAGGTTGTTCATTAGAGTTACCATTTCAAAGTACTTAGACAATGTAGTATTAATCGTAGTTTTTAACGTACAGGTGACGAATAAACACCTGTGTAATTACTTTTGTACTATTTTACTTTTGTTTTTGCATCTATGTATCGCATAAGCGTTTATTTGTATCGTAATTTCTTTGTTTCTCGATTTCAATCACAACATTACCGCGTGAGGATCTAACACTTAGAGCCAGCGATACTACTTATATTTATTATAATATCATATTATTTTAAGTTTAAACAGTTTAAATGTATTCAGTTCAGGTTTAAATGTATCCAGTGTATTTTTGTTGAATATAAAATTTTTAGAAAAATATCGAAGAGAAGATTTCATCTTAAATTTGACAATAGAATTGAATACGAATCTCTTTTTACATGTTATACATTGCAAAAATGTATACATTTTTTAGTTATATTATACAATTCCTTGAATAAAATAAAATCATAAAATACCTGACATAGGAATTGTTAACATCCAATAAATACGCTCCAAGTTTCATGGCATATTATTTATTTTTGATCAAAAAAGAGATAAGAATACAAATTACATTTTAATTGATACATCATTTTTTAAAGTAACGAATACAAGAACGTCATGTTCGAATGAATTAAAAATGATAATAAATTGTGACACCAGGAAGCAGAGTTACCATTTTGTAGTTGATCGCATATAATTTAAATAATTACATTAACAAACTATGAACATTGTTATGAATATATTTGTTACGCCAATTTTTATTGTGCAATGCATTAAAATTTGAAATGAAAAGTATCGTACTCTGCTCCTGGTGTCACAATTACACATTTGCATATCATTTATATTTTTACGCGGTGCGTAATCCAAGTAACGAAACTCGAATTTTCATTTATCTCAATTACTTTGCTGCTGCGGTTTTGACCAGTCTACGTTCAAGATAAGGTGATCGTAACCATACCCATTAAGCGTAGCAATAGCTTTTGCTGCTTCCACTCTATATTTGAAATGCACGTATGCAAATCCTTTGCAAAGATTAGTTTGTTTGTCCTTTGCAAGATAAAATTTAAGAACAGATCCAAATGGCTTGACAAGTTCGTCCAAATCTGCATCTGTAGTACTTTCTGATAAATTGGAAATACGAATAGCAGTAGTATCGTCGCGTCTTTGCATCTGCATAGAATCTCCTCGTTTACTGCCTCCATCGCGCATACCAGGTGGTATGTATTTACTACCCTGAGGTTTCAATTCTGTCATTGCTCCAGGAGCACTAGTATTAATAAGTGGCTTTTTATCATCAGGCACTTTACCTGCAAATTAAATCACATATTCCATAGAATTATATAATCTTAAATGTTTCTTTCCAAAAATTAATTTATCATAATGAAACATACCTCCAGCAAGGACAGTGTCTTTGTAAGGGCATTTGGAAGTCCAATGGTCTCCATTACAATTACGACATTTAACTACACCTTTATCTCCCATACTCTTCAACTTGTCGAGGCTATCTTCTTCAACCTTATTTTCCTCTTCTTTACTAGAAATGAATTGCATGAAGACATCTTCACCTCCAACTGTAGTAGCAGGATTAGGTCCAGGTCGGTCATCTGCAGAGTCTCCGAATTTTGCCCAATTTTTACGGGCGGCAATTGTCTTTGAAACAACGCGTCTCTCGATCTTATATGTTCGAACTACCTTGACCTTTTTATTATCTTGATTGTACTTGTATTCAGTGAGGATTTTAAACCCATTTTCATAAGTCTCTGAAGGCGGAGGCAACGCTCCTCCCTCTTCTTCTACTTCATCTGCCCAGCTGGATTTCACCTCTGCTACAGGCATTCCCGTAATTCACCTGATACAGACAAATATTACTATTAATGATATTTTCAAATTATTCAATAATAGATGAAAAATATAAAATTAAACTGCTTTGAATACGTGACAGACGTGACGCAATAGGTTAAGTAGCAACATTAATAAATGAAACGATATTGATAATATTAAAACTGTTTAACTACAATAAACAACAAATAATTAAAACGTAACAAAGTAAGCGTCACATAAAAGGAATTTACAATATTGTATTTTCTAATATAGTGAACGCATTATGAGAAAAGACACGTTTACGTTAGAAAATTGTAAAAATAATGTGGCGGTAGAATCTTGATCTTTTGATGAAAATATATTAGTGTAAATATTTACCGTTCAAAGTTATTGCACAAGGAATCGATGCGAACACAATTATTATAGAAAATTGACAGAAAGCAAACCCTACGAAACGTAAATGAAAATGAGCCGAAATGGAGAATTTTCCGCATGTGATAAATTGGCGTGTCAGCCGCTCTAGTGGTGGTTTTTTGAAACATGAATACTCGAGTATTAATGGCGACTTCTAGCGTTGTCGTGTTCATTGTGAAAAAATAATGTTTTCCGGAGCCGTACCACAATCGTGTACGGAAAAGTGTTAACGAAAGTAATAACAAACGTGATCGAATTCGGTGTAAAAGTAAAAGAGTAATCGTGATAATGGACCAGGCACCTGCAGGTAAGAAAAGAATGTTGTGATTTGGTGATTTGGCCAAGCGCGGTCTTGCACATTCCCACTCCGGGCGAGCATATTAACGTTCCATCTTTTTTATTAACCGTAATGTCTATGATCTATCATTTTAGCATTTTAGTTAGTCAGAATTGGGGATTTGTGAGTTTCCATGCAATGGAAATAATGAGATACGTTTAAAAAAGACAAAATGTAGATTCTAAATAGTAGGTTATGTAAACCTGTGCAACGTATTAGGCTACCATTAAAAAGCAATTCACTCGACGAATTAAATTATCCTCAGGCAAATCTCCGTAGATACGTGCACAAAGTGATAAATTTCAAAACAGATTCAATATTTCAGGTTACGATGGGCTGATTTAGGACTGCGTACTTTAAAAAAATAAGAGATCCTATTTCAGTACTGTATTTAAATATTGCCATTTATATTGTAATAATTGTATAAGTAATTCATTATTGTTAGGTTATTGTACTAATTCTGTTTATTTTGGTATAATACCCAGATACAGAGTTACGGAACATCATAGACAAACTGGCTCAGTTTGTGGCTCGCAATGGACCGGAGTTTGAGCAGATGACGAAAAACAAGCAGAAGGACAACCCAAAATTTGGTTTCCTGTTCGGTGGAGAGCACTTCAACTACTATCAATACAAAGTGACTACAGAGCAAGCCAGTAAGTGGGATACAGCCCCTTAACAGCTACAACAATTGAGAAGCATAATGGCCATGCTTTATTCAACGAACAAGGAATGACTTTGAAAAAGAGATACGGGTGAAAGGGTCTGAATTCGTCATAGTGAACATACAAAACTATTATTCATCGAATATGAGCACTTCGTTTCAAGATTTTGGGATTGCTATTTATTAAGCAGAATGCTTTAGCTAAAGACATATTCTATTTCTTGGCAATGGTGATTTTAAGAAGATGTAGTTTTAAGATTCTTAATGGAGCTTGTCTAATACGGACTACGTTGTTGATATATTGCTTCAATCTATGTGGGAACTGCAACCCACTATAATACCCTGTAATACCCTAGTACTGTAAAAAAAAGTAAAAAATACATGTATATATATAATATATAAAACAGGGAAAGAATATAGTGCTCCCAAAAGACTTACCGAATTTTCGATATAATTCTCTAATAAATGCCAAGAATTTTATTATGCACTGGTAGAAGATAAGACTCAACAGAAATTGGACTATTTGTATACTTTTTCAATATCCATTGAAGGAATCAAACATCTTACAATAATCCACCGTCATTCGTTTACAGTTTTAAAGCAAAAAGGAATAAATCCAATGCAAAATGCAGACCCACGTTTAAACGTTTCGCAGCAGCAGCAGCAAACAGCCGCTACCGTCGCGCAGCCACTGAATAACGTCAATCTTGCACCTGGCCTAAATACTCAGAACAATGGATTAAATCCAGTTGTGGGAATTGGACCAGTGGGAAATCAAGGTGGTCCAGTTATACCTGGTGTACTAGGACAAATTGGAGGGCCAGGAAATGCAGGACCACCAATTGGACCAGTCCCTGGTGCTATGGGAGGTGTGAATCCATCTATTGGTGGTGTTACTCAACCGGTTAACATTGGCGGACCTCCTGGATGGCTTCAAAATGAGTTAGCAAATCTTCAGTCACAGCAGACAACGCTACAGGAACAAGTTAGACAATCAGAACAAAATCTGGCTGCGCAACATGCTGCATTGATGGCGCAACAACAAGGAAGGGTTGAGGATGCTGTGAGACAAGCTCAAGAAACAGCTTTACAAAACAGTGCACAAAGCACAAACACAGACCTTGCTGCATTTGATGCGGTATTACAACCTATCATTGATAGTTGCACAAAAGATAGCATAAGTGCAGGGAAAGCCTGGATACTTCAGAATTCTATTACACCACAAAGCAATCAAGTTGTTGCAGACCATTTGCTGAAAAAGTATGTTATATTTGACTTTAGCCATATACTATTAACAGTAGTGAATCAATTAATTTTTTATCGTTTCTTTCAGAGTCATTCAGGCAACCAATTTTAGTCATAAACTCCATATTATCTACCTGGTCAACGATGTCCTACATCATTGGTAAGTATGATATTTGTTTGGAAAAACAGTAACAGATCTTATATCTTAAAACATTTGTAAAAAATTTGAATTAAATTACATTATCTAATTAAATGTGAATGGAAAATTTAACACTTCAATTTCAGTATAAATATAATATTTATAATAAAGTTTGATAACTTTCATAAAAATAGTTGTGCACGATATTTAATTTCAAACTTCTTTAGTGCAAGAAAAAAATCTATGGATCTTCGCAAGGCAATGGAAAGTGTTGTTGTTCCCATGTTCTGTAACACTTCATTAGCTGCATCAGAAGAACAACTTAATAAATTAAATAAGCTATTAAGTTTATGGGAGTCAAAAAATAATTACTTTGATGAAGGAATTATAGATAAATTGAAACAGCCAAGCACATCTTGGTCTGAATATCAGGCTAACTTGGTTGAACAACATGCCAGCGCAATTACACCGATTACTACATCAACGAAACAAACCTTTGATAATTATCAAGCACAACATCAAGCGTTTGTTACACATGCTTTGAGACAAATTCAAAATATTGAGCAACAAAAGATCGCAATTGATCAACAATTAAAAGCTCCTCCTCCGCCACCACCGCAGTTGGTAAGTTGATCTTCTTTCCTGTATGTATTATGTATATGTATTCGACAAACCATAATAGAAATTCATACTTTACAGAACCAACAAAATATGTCTCTGCCACCTAGTCATTCCGGTCCTCCTGCTCCAATAAGCACAGATGTAAATTTCAGTCAACCGCCACCTGGATGGGGTGTACCACCCGGGAATGAACCTCCACCGTTTTCAAATGTTCCATTGCCAGATTTTTCAAAACCACCGCCTGGGTTTGGCCCCCCACCTGTCATACACGAGCCCTCTGTCGAAGATTTAATGCCCAGTATGCCTTATTACGAACTTCCTGCTGGCTTGATGGTACCTCTAATCAAGTTAGAAGATGCCGAATATAAACCTTTGGATCCAGAAGCCATTAGGCTTCCACCACCTGCTCCTCCAAGTGAACGACTAGTAGCGGCTGTAGAAGCATTCTATGCGCCACCGAATCATGATTCTCCACGGGACAGGTAAAGGCATATAATGCAAATTATACAAAAACTAATTATGCTTGAAATATCGAGTGAAGTTTTTAATTGTAATATCTATATATTATAGCGATGGGTGGGAAAAATTAGGTTTATACGAGTATTATAAAGCAAAGAATGCTGCGCGTAAGCGTAAAGAAGAAGATATAGCAGCTGGTATAAGACAAAAATCAAAATCGCCGTCACCAATTCTAAGGCCAAGATCCAAAAGTCCTAGTCCACCAAAGAAACGATATCGAAGTAAATCGCGAAGTAGATCACGCTCAAGATCTAGAGGTAGAAGCAGATCTAGATCTCCTGCTGCTAATCATAGACGTAACAGTCGAAATAGCAATCATAATAACAGAAGCAGAAGGAGGAGAAATAGCAACAAAGATCGAAGTCCTGATAGGAGAATGGACAGGCAAGATCGAAGTCCAACTCCACCCAGTTTCCTGTAAGTATTAATACTTAGTATAAAAAGATATTCTATATATATATATGTGTATATATATATATATATATATATATATATATATATATTCATCATACATATATATCAGATATATATATATAGAATATATATATATTCTATATATATATGTCTGATTTCTACGAATGAATTCCTTTCAGCGGATCAACCTACAGTAAAGCTCCTCAAGAAATTAGTCTCGATGAGAGTAACAAGGGTCATCAGTTGCTCAAAAAAATGGGTTGGGGCGGTGCGGGACTTGGTGCCAATGAACAGGGTATTGAAGCTCCAATATCGGGGGGTGAAATTAGGGATAAAAACGATCAATATAAAGGCGTCGGTATTAATTTAAATGATCCATACGAGAACTTTAGAAAGAGTAAGGGACAAGCATTCATAACTAGAATGAAAGCAAGAGCAGAAGAACGTGCCGAAGAAAGGGGTGAACGGGACTGAATCTAATCAGGATAAATAATTAATTTGTCTATAATCTTTTCGGTGAAATATAATTATCGCATGCAGTATGAATTCGCATGCTCTCACAATCGTAGTCGACACAAATTTCCAACGATCAATGTTCTACAATCCTACAATGTAACTTGTGTAATGATTTATTTTAATCTTTTTATTTTTTTCAATCTCTATTAGGATAATCAACGTTTTATATCCATTCTCTTATTTCATTGTATAAACGTTATAGGATAATTGTTTATTACTGAAATTACAAAGTTACAACGTACATTTATATATATGTTATAGAATTGTATATTCTTGTTATAAGTAACAATCAATTATTTTATATTTTTAATTCAAAGAAACAGAGAAAGTGCATTGACTGAATATTGTGTCGATCATTCGTGGGCGCAAATCATTTATCTGTATATTTCCAATTGAAAAAAATACTACGAGTGAATGATGAAAAATATGAACAATTGTTTATGAACTTAATTGCTTGTCAGTTTATAAATAAGACAAGGGTTACGAAAGTTTGCTGTTACACTTGCAGTGATTGTTACATACTAAATTCAATTTGCATAGTGCATAACGCAAGAAGAAAAAATATAATTTTATGTATCTTTTGTACATTATGTACAAAACTATTCGATTTTCGGCAAGGTTACCGTTAATAATAATAGATGGTTTGTCTATCGATAATTGGAGATATCTGGATTAAAATAATAACCAAGTACACCAAAAGGATCGATTAATCAATATTGACCAATCGCACGGTTTATGATCATCACGAACATGACATGCAAGATTACATATTATGTAATTGTATTCTGCACGGCAAAAAAATTCATTCTGTTTCCATATGAAACGATAAATTATTTCGCTGAATGTCTATATAAGAGAATAAGAGAATATCGTGCACTAATCATCTTTACGTGAAAAAAAATATATGAAACTAAAAAAGTACTTGTATTTAGTAAGTTAATAAATGATTATATTCGATACATAAGATAAAATCGAGGAATAAGCATTCTATGTTTAAATATAATGGTAGAAGAAAAGAATTGTAGAAAGAACGAGCGAAAGAGAGGAAAAATGTTCTTAATTAGAGTTAGCACGTCCTCGAGGCGTGCTATTGACGTACACTCGTACAAACTCTGCAGAAAATCATCGTAGATGTTGTTAAAGAAAATTAATTTAATCGGTTCAAAGATATTCCAGAATAATAATGTTCTTAGACTTTTTATACTGGTAGATTTATCATCAGCTGTCACGTGCACGCGGATTCAAAGAAAAATAAAAAGATAACTGGCTAGGAACAGCCGACATCCGATGGCATTGTTAATCGTCAGTTGCCTTCTTGAACTCCCCTAGTGGCAGTCGATATTGGAACCGAATACATAAATCCAACGTCAAACCGGTTTCACAGCGATAACAGTCAGAAGCCACACACTTGGTGGCGTAAACAACACCGGAAAGATGTGTGCGTTTTCCTATAGCTATTCTATAACTTCACTCTCATTTTAGTATTCTTTTTACATATATCACGCGATATATTTCTATTGAACGAAATCTATACGAAAGAAATATAATAAAATGTTTACGTCGTAACAGATTTCGAAGTGTCAACCAAGAAGTTGGTGTTTGTAAATTTGCAAAGGTCATTTAATATCTATTGAGCATCTTAATTTCTATTCAGTATTTCTTTTTCTTTTTGTCATAAATACTGTGTATCATAACGGTCGTAATATCGTTCGATAATATTTGTCGAAAGTCCCAAAGATAAGTAATTTGGTTCCCAAAGATCGTAAACATTAAATTCGACGATGATTCTGCAGTATTAACGGCCTCCTTGGAAGTCAATTTCGTCGAAGGCAAAGGTCGATGATAAAATGCAACAGTTAAAATAATAGAAAGAAAAAAGGCAGGATGGAATTAATAAATGGAGAAATATAGTTTGTGGGAGAATATTTTTTTCTGAACAATTTATATAATATAGCATCATTGTGTATCGGTCTCGAGATGCAGTCATGCCGATGCACTCGATGCTAATATACGTACTTTGCTTGCGTGATCGATAACGAAATATATAATTTCAAAAAGAATATACAGACGCCAAATATACATTGGATTGTTTTATAACTGCAGTGTAACCAAACACGATCTACCTCTTTCGCAAAGCATGACATCACGTTACAATAATCGTGTATACGTAACAACAGATTGGCACCAAAAAGTCGTGTTTTTTGTGGATCGATCGATTGCTTATCTCGAATCGAAAGACGATTGTATTTAAAAGAATCGACTACGTTCGTGGGAAACCGGTACGTATGTGTATAAGTTGGTCGACTGATGCAGCACGTTTAAGCAAAACGTGACATCGAGGCCGAAAATGTAAGAATAAATATGTGTATGAGGATATGCGAAGATAAAAAAATAGATTACGTTAACGATTTTGACGGTGGCACGTAACCATTGGTACATGCTTACTCCAGAAGTGTTATTCTTAAAACATAATATTTAAATTCGCGACTACATATATTCTTCGAAAGAAATCGGAAAGTGAATGATTTAATACATCTACAAAATATTCTTTTTCGTTCGTTTTAATTTGTTGCCTTTTAAACCATCAGGTTTCCAAACTGATGCGTAAATACCTCGCGTTATACAACGATAAAAAGGTATATTTTTAGTAATTTTTAGATCGATATTTCACATACGTAAGATTTTTAATATTTTGATGATTTTATTTGATCTATGTTTGTTCCGTTTTAAATATGCCGATGAAAAATGAAAAACATGACCTTTCGAATATTCGCTCCATTCGTGAAATGAGCATTTAATTTTGCGACACGGATTGTAATGTGTAGACATCGATAATATTATTGATAAACTTTTACGTATTGGATAGAATTTAAATTTTCGAAACAGTGTTTTGTATCTGCAGTGTAGTAACAATAACGAAGTTAACAAGTTATAAAATTACACATTCTGGTATCAACTCTGTTCTGTTAAGGCATAAAAGTAAAAAAGGTAAGAAAAACCTAATCAATACATAATAAGATCATAGCACTTCGTGTGACGCCATTCTAAACGACGAAAAAGAATTTGTATGTGAGTAAAACGAGTCTCATATTACTGACTGCATGTAGTAGGTGCCACGTATCATTTTACCCTCATTTGTCAAGGTTTTCACGGACGTTGTCAAATTAGAACGACTCTCCTTGGACCTGTTACGTTCAGGGTTCCATATAAAGACATATCGCAGTTTCGTCGCTCGATCACAACAGATTGCGGCATTCTTCTATGTTGTACGATGAACATAATAACAGTCTACTGAAGTTATCGTAACGTCGAATAGAATGAAATAAAAGTTTTACTGAACGATCGAAATATTCTCAAACTTACAGGAACATGAATATATAAACATTTTTAGACACGAATTGCCCGTGTTATTGGTATCATCAACCTTGTGCCATTTTTACATTTGTTCGACAAATGGCGAATAAATTGTCCATATTATTAATTTTAATTACTTATAGCGAATGTTAAGAGTATTTTTGCAAATTTTATAAATAGGACGTATACTAGCAACAGTCGCGAAGAAAATAATTCAACTCTGCAATAATTAATTCACCGATTCTCAAGCAGTAACTACCTTTTGAAAGTCAACTATAAATCACGATCTGTCGCAGGTAACAGGTGACCTCAAAGTAATCAGAAACCGGATCTCGCACTCGAGCCGCGTATTTAGGCCGGAAGTGCGTCTCTAAGGTTCGCTTTAAATAGTCACTCAGCCTGTTGGTTTCCTTATAAAGTAGGTATCGATAACAAGCATCCATCGTTGATTTCAAACCAACATTCTAGACAATCTATTCTTAGTATTATGATAACAGAGTTATAATTAGCTCTTCGTCTTGGTAATAATTACTCTGCTATGGAATTTTATCTGAATTTCAATAACACGCCATTACAAAATAAATATCAAATTGGATCGATATATTTATTAAAAAATATCAAAAAATACCGCCATTTCCCATATTCACGTTATTTGCAAATAGAACATTCTAAACGTTACTCGAATGAAATAACGAATATCTGAAACGTCAGAATAAAAACTTTCATTTATATCGTGTAACTTGATCCAACCATAAGTTGGTTCAAATAAAATAGAACATTCCTGATTACACTCGTTATTAATCGAACTCTTATTTCTCAATCTTATTACTGAAAATTTTCTATGTTGATTCCTATATTTTGCAGGAAAACTTGGTCAATCTGTTCGTGTATACATTGCAATTCTTTTTTTTTCAATTGCTTGACACCTCCTCCTTTCGCGACCGAAAGGTGCACGCAAAGAGACGCCACGATGAACGTGTGCAGTGATCGGCATACCTGCGTGTCGGTTGACTCGGACAGAGAAAACGGGTTAGCGTGACTCGTGAATTAGAGAGAACCGCGTGCATTCGCAATAGTGCCGGTAGAGGATCGCGAACGAGGATAGAGAACGCGTGGAGTCGCGCGAGTGGAACGAGGACGACGAGAAGGTACCGCGTTGCATTCCACGTGATCAAGAGAAGGGCACGCCTCGGCCGTCGAGTCACGCGCTCGACCACGCGTTTATCCTTACCGACACGTGCACGCAATGTGTCCGACCGCGCACTCGGTAGAACAGAGAGCTGGTTATTTGCGCATACGGTGCACGATGACATCTCTTGGACGTTAGTCCATTATACACGTCGAATTACGAACGATGCGACACCGTGCGGTTGCATCAGATTCCCGTGTAATCGTTTGACTTTGGAAATGCAACCTCTTTCATACGGATCTGTTTAAATAACGTAACTTTTCCATTGTGTAATATCGCGTCCCCGCGCTATGTCGTTCTTTTAGAATTATCGACTTCGATCGAGGTAGCTGAAGGATAGGCGAGTTATGTAGCACAAGCGAAGTTATGGTATCCTTCTGGAACGCTATATCGTACTTACACAGGCTGGCTGGGAATTATTGGTTTTTACGGAATTAGGAATTCAATGTACCATTGGCAATATATGTATAGGATTTTTCAAAATGAATGTTCAAAGCTGATCGATGAATATTTCTATTCTCCATATTTGGATACGTATAACAGCGATCAACGTATTGAAATTCTGCAACAATTATTTTTAATTAATTCTCGTATATGTTAATGTTCACAGCTGGTAGTTTCCCCGTGTGCTTTCAGACAAATCGTTGATTCGTATCGCGAAGATTAAATTGGAGCGTGAGATACCGTAGCGTAAATACATTGTCCGATGAGCTGCGCACTATAAAAAGGAGAGAAACATTCGTGGGATTTTCAGGTTCAAGTACGAAGCCGCGTTCGAAGTTTATTTCTTGGGAACGCGCGGACCTATCAGGATTTGTTCACGGGAATCGAAAGCTGTCCAGGGCGAGAAGGAAACGCAACGTAACCGGCTGTAATTATGTGTCGGCCAGGCGAATGTTCTAATTTGTCAAGGACAAACGAGCGAACATTGCTGCGAAACGTGATTTTCAGGCGATAATCAAGGGGAAGCACCTCGATGCATTCAACGATGCAATCACCGTGACGTAATTACTTTCACGTGCCCTCACTCGACCCTTGTGTAACGTTCTTCTTTTCCTCTCTTTTTTTTTTTTTTTCATCGTTGTTCTAAAACCGTGGCCACATCAATTTCACTTTGTCGCGTCATTACTAATTCAACGTTCTTCGATTTTACGTAATGCGGATTGCGTGGTCTTGAAACACTACGTCAAAATTGACACGGAGTGACAGAGGAACACAGGTGACGTACTTCATTCATAAAAATTTAGAAGATTCATTCGAGATACATTGTCGTAGATATTAGAAGAATGACTACAAGGTACGAAAGTAATCGTAATACACCGTGTTTGTGAAAAAGCTGCAAACATCGTTGAATATTCATCGACGTGTGTTCACCAAGCTGGCCGTTTTATCTAAAAGTCACGTAGGCATCACAGTTGAGACATGGTCACCGTTTGAACGATGCATAATTTAATTCCAGCTCAAAGAGGAATCGTCGAGTGCTCTAGAAGGAATTTAAATTGCTCCGTCTTGTAGTAGAATCCGGAATCAAAGGTTAAAGATCTGTCCACGATAACGACGCCCTATCGGGCCTATCCGTGACGAACCGTTCGAGTACCAAAATATCGCAGACCATACGTTACGGTCAATTGATGAGCATTAGGTTCAATAATTTGGTTTTGGAACGAGTACGAAGACCAAACCGATTAATGCATGACACGGGACACGTAATGGTGTACCAGATCAAGAATAGCTCGGAGTCGCCACAGATTGCGTTTATTTTCTCCTGAGCCGTGCAGAAAATAAAACGCCTATTTTCGAATCGGTCGTGTTACGCGCGTACTCGTGCATACGTCAAGTTCGTAGCCGCTTTAAAGGGAGAACGAGCCAAAATCTTCACTATCTTGGTAATATGAATATTTAAACCGAATACATCGTACGTCGAATATCGTAAGATCGTTTGATCCAGCATTATCAACATTATCGGACATTGTCGAATATGGTTAGTATCCTAAGTTAATATTTTTCACGGTATTGCTTATTGCCTGCAATTAATCAGAGAAATTTAATCTGAACACCGTTGATGTTTCCTTTGTTTGCAGACTGCCTCGTTCGTCTTGGAATTTCTTGTCCACCAGCAGGCCACCGTTTACATAAGTACAAGTGCTTATACTTTCTAGTCCGTCTGTAGACGTTCCACGTTCGACGTCATAAAAGTGTTTCGTAATGCGTAATCCCAGTGGCAAAAACGCATCGTTAATTACATTCTTTCCGCGCGTTATCGTAATTTCTTTTTAGTTGCAACGCAGTCGCGCGATCGACCAATGAAAATAATTGCCCACGCGACGTGTTCGATCGCGTGTGTATATTTGTACGTGTAACAGAAGCGAGATCTGGATTCCACAGGTGACCTGTAAAAGTAGAAAAGTATGTCGCCTAGAACAAGCGTTATGAGTGAGATTAAAATCGTTTAACTTCACAGTTAAATCGGCCAAATGCTACACCGTTTCTGGTTTTCCCGCTTCGTTTATATCGCATTATTCATTAGAGACGTGCGACGACCTTATTTGCAAAGGTTGTCACATTGTCGATTATTGCCTCGCATGTTTTATTTAAAAAGACGTGCACAGTATCAAATTGGTCGCAAACAGTACGTTTTCAAATCGTTACGATAATGGTAGCGTACGCGTGAAACATCGATTTCCTTAATCATGCCCATAGAGTCACGGTATTTTTTACGATCAACTTATCGTTTGTTTCGAAAGCTCAATTATAAATATACAGTAGGCCTTCTTTATGTTAACCTACGAGAGGCAAGCGGTTTATATAATGGGAGCACACTATTTTCCCTACCAGCTGTGATTTCGCGTTTACGTAGCAGAAACTCACGTTCGAATAAATGGATTCAATTAGTTCAATTAGTAAACGAAAGTTCGTTTAATCGGACAATAACTAAAATTTCGTCGAAATAAATGCCGTCGTCTAAACGAAGTTCCACCGTAATTGAAATCATAACGTGTGCATATATGCATTCTAGATCCTTCTTTGTTTCCAATACATTTTTCGGCAAACATGCTCCGATAACCCAATTCCTGCAACGCAAGCTCGGCGTTCGAATTCACGTGAAGCAGCAGCGCGGATGCTGAATAATTAAAATTTAATCCGTTGATTAAAACGGATGCAACGAACGTCCGGGAGGATACGGCACGTTGCATCGTGTGCGTGAACGATCCGCAGTCCACGCAAACGGCGTGCAGGTATAAACATATCGTCGAATCGCGCGAGAACGAGAAGTATCATTACCGCGTGTCCTCGTGTCACGACGCGGCGGAGCCTGAATACCCGTTGAGTCTGCGGTCTCATACTGTACTCCGCTCCGATCCGAATCGGAGGAAGGAAGAAAGAGTGAACTCACAGCACCGGCACGTAGACAGTGATTGAGAACGAACAAGGAGAACCAGAGTGCAATAAAAGATGACGAGAGAGACGGTCGATAGTCCCGTAGAGGAAGGGATGCAGTCGTTGAAGAGAGCCGCGGCGGCAGTCGGGGGAAAGAGGAATGGAGCGAGCGCGTGACAGGACACGTGACCGGGAGCACACGGTGCTCGCGTGACCGGTCCCGTGACGTCACGCGCACGTGTCACATAGCGTGGTAACTGCTTATCCCTCTCTTCGTTCGACTGTACGTCCCAACGAACGTTCCTCACCTTCTGCGCCCCTCCAAGCATTTCCCACTCCTCTCGTTGATCAGTAACGTCTCAAGTCCCCACTTCACCCTCTTCGTCGAAAACTTTCACCTGGAAAGTCACTATTTTTCCTTCCCTTCTATACCTTACCATTACTCACCCTCGCAATACTAGCGCCTCTGCCTTGTCCGAATGGCGAACGAACGCGGATTTGCATCATCGAGTTACGTGACGCGCCAGTGATCCTTAGCCACGTTAAAGAAAGAAAAAAAGAAAAATAGTCGGTTTCTCCTCAACGGGTATCGTTGAATCGTATCGACGAGATTCCAGCGAAATGGAAGGGCGAAAGTACACGCTCGAGAAATTTAGTCGACTTCGTGACACGGTATCAGGCGACGTTAAATTTACACGCTTGATATATCGTGTTCTGTAGTGCTTCGAGAGACGCACAAGAATCTTATCTGCGCGTCGTTCGTCATTAAGGTAATTCGTTTTCATTGTCTGCGACGGAAATTTGTGGTCCTTAAATTTTTGATGCGTCCAAAGGATATATTGTACTTATTGTATATACGTATTCGTAATGCGAGAATCACGTGAGCGTTTGCTTGTTTATGTTTATACCGTGACAAACAGTAGTACATATTGACGCAACAAAATGATTTATCGTTTAATCATGTATCGATTTATGGTTGTAAATTTGCGTTAGGTTATCGAAATTCTATAACCCAAGGGTGGAACCTTCGTATCAAATCGTCAAGTAATGTATAGTAATAATGATTGTTTAGATGAGATAAACAAGAGAAAAACGAACGATTGCCTAGGTATAGATTAGCTTTTTTTGTTTTTGTTTTTGTACAATATACCGGCATGCGTATCGCTAAGGCTATTTCGAGATCACCATATCGATCCATACGTAATACTATCAACACGTGATGTATTAACAACAAATTGTCTTATCGGAACATTTCACAGAACTCGTAAACGCACACTGGATCGACACGTTACCCTCGCTGAAAGATATCGTAGATTATAAAAAAAATATCAAGCTACGTAACAATTGTTCGGTTCCTATCTATATCTATCGTATTTCAACACGGCGGAATTAGTCCGATAAGGGGGACGAAGATTTTGACGATATAAGATATCGAATGATATCGAGCGAATAGATACCGGTCGATTTACATTAGACCTCGAGTTGCATGGCTCCGGGATCGATGGTTCCGTGCCTGAGATGGTTCTGGATCGCTCCCACCAGTGGTCTGCGTGGCGAGGACCATCGCGAGAATCGAACAGGGCCGCGCATTATACGCGTAGTGTAGCCTGCTAAGGAGACGACACGCGTTTATATACGCGAGCGATACGAAACTATTTGAACAACGTTCTTTTTATTCCTGTCATTGTAGAGAATTCCAAAATCACGAATCTATATGGTACGAGAAACCGCGTCGATAGAGTGCATACGATTGATCGAGAATTCAATCGTGCATGTAACGTAATCATTGGTCCAGAGCACATCTCGAGCGCCGCCAACCACTGCCACGTGAAATTCGTAAAGTGCATGCGTACGCACCAAAAGAAGCGTACCTATAGGTTCCCGAATACCGTGACGCGCAAAGCGAGCGCGCGACCTGTTCAATTCTTACGGCCCTGCCAGTTAGTATATCGCGGAATTTCGCGGCCGAACGAGTCAATGGCCTTATCGTCGTTCACATTTATGTCTTAAGATCGAGTCGTGTTTCTTCTTTTTGCTCTCGTTATCGCCTATTCGAGCAAAAACGATTCAAAACGGATAACAAAACAAAGTTTAAAAATTTCTATTGCTACGCTTATAGGGTGTCACAGTAGAGAGAAAAAGAAAGACAGAGTGAGAGATCGATCTACGATCATCGGCTCTAAAAAAAGAAATCGGGAAGTAGGAAGGAAGACAGAGAAGAAAAGAAGAGGGCGCCAGTACAGATATATCGGTGAGTGTGACTGGACGGAAAGACGTGGGCGATTCCCAAGTACCGGCCTCCTGGTCCGTCGTGTCGTTTCGAGTGTGTCAGTGAGTTTGTGGAGGCGAACCTAACCTAGTCGTCGGGTGCGCACTATCGATCAAGAAGCCATCGGTTTAAAGAGGACTTGACTTTTTTTGTGGGTACAGGTTATGTATACGTAATTTCGCGGTCGGTGTAAACACGTTTTGTGCGTTTCGTTAAATTTCGCGCTAAATTACGGCGAGCTGCTCCTAACTGCCTAACTTGCGTGTTACGAACGTGAATTCAAAGGAAGAAACTGTGTGCAAACGGAGTCAGATTGAAAGAGAACAGTGGAAGAAAGTCGAAGACAATAGAAGAAACGTAACGAAAGGAGTGACAACGACTAGAAATCGGAAGTGATCGTGTTGTGTATTGGAAACGATTCTATGCGGCAAGATGATGGAGACACAGAATTACTGGGAGGACAACTCCGCTCATTCCATGCAAGTAAAATACGAGAGGTAAGCGTTTAAATAATTATTAACAATTAAACATTTCTATAATTTTCTACTTTTATCACAGAAAAGGTATTCGAAATCTCGTATATAACTGATATTAGCTTAAAACAACTATAATCTCCGAATATTAAAAAACGGACTATGATTATTTCTGCATCGTTGGTACTGGTATCGCTTTGATCGTACAATAGTGCGTTATAGTTATAAAGCGCTCACACGCGACATGAATCACCGCTGCATTCTAGATTCTTTCTCAACGCCAGAGGAACGTTCCACGCTGTCGACCTTGCCGGCATTATTCAGTCTAATACCATCCAAAAATATTTACACAGATTTACTACAAGCTACATCGAGAACTCTCGTTAAACAGGGTGAGCCAATGTTCGCGTGACTCGTGTTCGTACAGGTATATAAGCTTCGTTATCGTGCTTACCTGTATACATGCGGAACAGTTCAAAACAACCGATCACACGGAATAACGTTATGTCGTAACGTAAAGATTTTTCTGAAAATTTGTTTCATCGAATTACAACATTTGATTTACGGACTATGCAAGTGTGAGCGTAAACTGAGATCGCCGCTGTTACGTTTCTAGATCGGTTTCGAGCAATCACGTTTAAAACAACTATTCATGTACTAGGTAATTCTATTCGAGTTAATTGAGTCATCTAGGACTAATTTCGCAAGTCTTTTAATGCTATTTATATCATACAATTATATTGATGCGGTTACAAGTAAAACTCGATTGATTCGTAGAACAGATTACCATAAGCCAATATATTCCTTGGCAATACGGAAAACTACATGCCTCGTTATCACGAATGTACAGGTGTTTGATTTTGACACTGTCCCTTCCCCCTCGCTTGGCCTCTCTTGTTCCACGTTCTTCCCCCAGGTCCTATACCATATTGATAAATAATTAGACGGTTGCTGATACGAGTGGAACCGTCTTGAAGGTCCACGCGTTGTCAAAAAATTCATGGCCGCGCCAGAGATAAGATAAATACCGAAGAATCGGTGCTATCGTTGATGTCAATTAATAAACGGGAATATAGATATCACGAGTTGTATACGTAACCGCGTGGGACTGGTCGATCGATCGAATCGCTGTGAATTCAACGAGTTATCTAAGAAGTCTATTCAAGAATCCGTGAATAGAGCGACGTGCAGTGAATTGAAAATCGTTCATCAAACGTGATCTAAAAGTAATTACGACTTAACTACAGTTCGTCCGTGATTATAATCTATAAGTATTCGAAGTAACCTATAATGCTCGATCCTGCGCGCAAGAAATCGAGACCAATTAACGCTAGCGCCATTTACGGAGCGATTATAAATCACATCTTTCATGCTGCATAAGAGAAAGGAATATGTAGAGATCACTTGACGTTTTCATTTTTATCATATCCTACTTTATCGTCGAAGGAAGAAATTGAAAAAAAAATGTCCTGGTCATATTACATTAATGGGCGTGTTACATTGATATTCGTGGCTTCTATCGTCAAGGAAAGTGACGTTTACGCGTATTCACGTCGCTCGTAACGAGTGACTTTCACGAGTGTGTCAGCACGGTCGGTCAGTCATAAACACTTGTGCGAGATCGAGAATAGACTGGAGAGTTGGACACACGGTGTATATATCAAGGCGTTGAGGGGCGCGCTGACGGCGCTCGCAGCAACCGGGCAATTTCTTCGGGCCACGCTATAGAACACGGTTTCGCATCTTGGCCGCTTGAACCGTCGCATCGGGCATTGACACTGCAGATCGATCCGCACGGATTTATTTGAGCACCGTCTATACAGCGCGTGAACGTGTGCTGTGCGTATTCTGTCCCGCATTCGCTCGCTGTGCTCGTCGAATTTAACTTGGAAATCGAACCATTCCTCTCTTTTTCTTATTTTTATCTGCGTTCGGAGTTGCATCGATTTCATCGTTTCTCGGGATCGACAATTTAAGGTACAGCCAGTGCGATATGGTGAACGACGTGATTCGAAACGATCGATCTAATGTCACTTCTCGTAAGGCACACGATGAAATCATCGTTTTTTTAGATCTTTTGGAATAACGACGGCATTTGGCATAGAATTTCAGCCCGTGAGAATTTGTATAGGGTTAACTAGGATTATTAGAGTCAAGCCAAATTATTTACTGTGTTATTCATCAAACTCGGTTCAATTTTAAGACGTTGAAGGCGACTCGAATATCTTACCGTTGTCTCAATTTTCGTGACAATGAACAGAAACTGCATAAATATAATACACCACTTGTGTATAAGATTTGCTTTGATTAATCGACAATTTTGAAGGAGGAGTAAGTCGAAGTTTTTATCGAGCATACCTGTAGATAAGACTGTGGTCTTATAATGCAAGGCCGCGTTATAGATGGCTCAGAAACGAACAGCCATTGTGACAGTGACACCTTCGGATTTTGCGCCACAGAGGATCACGTTAATTGACGCAATCTGAGTAAACGACCGCGTCATGGAAACTAACGTAAATACGTTCGCTCGAGAATGCTACGAGTGGGCGTATATTACGTACTCAAGAATTTCGGGGATACCATATATACGCATTGCGGTTTGTAGGGTTGAGCAAGTATCCAAGATAGTGGTAATTTCCGCAAAACGGATGTGTGTTTTTAGATGCTCTGCTGCTTTCACGTCTTATCGGAAATTACAAAATACGTATTTCGTGCATGATAGAGCTAGCAAAATTATAATCAAATTAGTCGGAAATGATTGGTTGTAATTATCCATGAAAGAAAAACGTCTTGTTAGCGAGAGTTTTTTTTAAATGATTGTTCTTAATTAAATTGAAAATCTTGCTAACTGAAGTACTAGAGTCAACCGGAATTAATTGATATTTTATTCGATACCGTAGTCCTTGACAAAGCGATGCATCGTATGTTTAAATGCATAGTGTCATTTGGCAGCGCAAGTGTATTTCCTAATATATCTAGATATAACATTTGCTGCATAGCGTGTTTGAATACATATACTTACATATTCATTCTACCAAGGTATGAAACGTCGGAGATAAAATGAAGTAGGAATAAATGCAGTATCTGTCTGTAAATAAACTATTTTCTGTTTTACTATCTGGAACTTGAATGATTGCATTATTGGTAACTGCTATTTTCTAATTGTAAGTATATATGTACATACCTTAGAAATTGTGTTATACACATATTACGTGTAACCAAGTGAATAGATTTCTATGCAAGTAAGGTGAATACCTTGGTGCATTTTCGCAATGATTAGATTGTAATTAGTTTGTATGTCCTATACACGTTTTAATCATTTGCCAATGAATCTTTTCCCCAAATTAAAAATACGAAAAAATAGATGGCACTTTATAAATTATTTTTCTATAATTTTATGGGATAGAAATTAGGAGTTTTAAAATGGCTTAGTATCGCGATTAAACGATTACCGAGTCAACTGTGAAATTCAATCTTGGATTATTTTTGTATAATTTCGTAATTAACAATCTCAGACTGATTGATCACCGTGGTATTTTCAAAAAAACTTTCCTCTATTTTATATTTATTTCACACTTGATTGGCACTTGCGTAAACAGAAGCAAATCCGATTTCTTCGAGTACCTGATAAGGCTGACATTTTCCCAACTGACTCATTTTACCCAGATTCGTTTTACTCTATTTCACCAATGCGATACATATATATCCCCAAACACGAAACAGTTTTTCCAAATATTCAATAAAAATACTAGTAATTTCACTGAAATTAATCAAAATACTTTGAACGATCGAACAATCACAACAATTCCAATTAAAGTTAACTTAATAAAGACCAAGTAAATAATTCATAAAATCCATCGTCTGTTGGAAAACGCGAAGAAAGTAATTTAATAAAAAAGAAAGCACGTATATGCAATAATAGACACTTTATAGAAGACCTATGTACAAATTAAAGACAATTTCCTTGATTGCTATAAATGCTTGAATTTCTTTAAACTTCATAAGATTATAGGATCCAGGACAAGAAAGAGATTGCGATAGAAAAATATGTCACTAATCCCTAAACGCTTCTTTTTATAACTACAATGCTAAAAACGGAAATTATTAACGCAAAAAAATTACGTCATAAAATATCGCGAAAAAGATGAAACGTATTAAAGCAACGTTCGCTTTGAATGGATTTGTTTTTATCGAACAAAATTCCCTCGAAATGGCGAAGGGTCTTCTCCTCGTTTTCCGTGATACGTAGGAAACCAGTTGCACGGCCGCGTTCCTCTGCTTTTCGTCACGTAGGCACGCGTTGCCTTTCCGTTTTGCGGCAATTCGAAAACATAGATCAGCAATATCGATTCGATCGTTAAAATGTTCGCAGATGCTCTATATTTATTCTAGTAACGTTGTAGCCGCACACGCGTGCCATTTCCCATAAGCTTCCTAATTTACCTCCTTCGCATTCGAAAAGATCGGAGACTCCACAGATCACGTCGATCGCGTAAGAAGATCGCGGCAGAATTTTCGAATTTTCTTCGATCAGTCCATTCTTTTCTTTTCTCTGAAATTCATAATTGGTGACATATATTGAAAGATCTGGAGCAAACAGTAGACCAAATGGGCTATGTATACCGCGCACCACTCCATTTGTTTGCATTTTCCTATCTCCACAAAAAAAAAAAAAAAAAAAAAAAAAAAA
>NT_177059.1:2362126-2369435 GCF_000188095.3 Bombus impatiens | reverse complement strand
CCAAAAAAAAAAAAAAAAAAAAAAAAAGAAAAGGAAAATTGCCAGGTTTCTTGTAGACTCCACCTTGTCGATTATGGGTTAACGCGAGTTTCTTGGAATGTAGCGATGAAAAGCGCAAGGCACCTGCATCCTCGAACAATAGCAGCATACGTATGGAGGTCGATACAACGGAGAAGGGAATTGCATCGATCAGCGATAAATTATGGTCGCACGAGGCAGCGGCGTCAACCAGACCGACAATAACCGTCGTTACATTCAATGCAATTAACGTGTCTCTCGTTCTCCATCTCGTTTCTTCAGTTGCGCGTAAAACGTCGCTCCGATCTCGTGCTTCTATTTCACTAGCATCTTGACACAGATATTTTCTTCGTTCGCGGTGTAGCTTATCGTGGATCGATGCGAAGGTCCTCCAACATACTTCGACATACACTGCTGTTCAAAAGTATCCGGACACTTGCTTATCTTTCACAAGATGTAATTTAATCGCGAATTTATTCTTCCTGACTGTTACACGTTATGACGTTATTATAAGAGCTATTTCTAAAAGGATAATGCGCACTTTAAATTTCTAGTATTACTTTTCTGCTTTATTTCTGCTTCTTCGAGCTTCGATCGTATTTTTATTATTATCGACACGATATATATCCGTAAATTGGTAACAGTGAATGTTGGCGAAATTCGGTCGTGCATCGTCAGCAACCTTTCTCATCGGATCCTTCGAGCAGTCGCGTGTGTGCACGCGTGCGAACCAAGAACTCGCAACTAGGAGGCACCGATCGATTGGTGTTTACCTTTCCCAGGTTCGATTGATCAACGTGCGAGCCACACAGTTTGGTTGCGTTGATTTTGTTCCTACAAGCGACAATTTTGTTCCTACAAGTTATCTTATAACGGTACTCGTTGAAGATATACGCAGAACGAAGAAGATGGTGTTTGAGCATTAGGAATCGTTTTGTTTATTTTCTTGCTTAAGCATCCATTTACACAGCAGCGTATAATAATTATCGAAAGAAAGTAAGAAACACGGGTCGCGTGTTTTTCCTTTGGCGACGTCGCGGGTTAACGTTGCGTCGTTTCGTCATCGCTGCGAATTTATTACTTTACGATGCGATCGTTTGATGCGTTAAAAATTTTCCATTTGCGGACCAGTTTTTACGTCCTCTTGCAATTTCTTTATCCCGTAAACGTTCGTTCTTTATTTACACGGCAAATGCCAGCAGTCTGATGTCTATCAAAGGAATCGCAACTGCGAGATTGTGCAGATCGATGTCTGATCGTGCAGTCCGTTTCTACTGCGACATCAGCCCTCTGAATTTACTTACGCTTGTTATTCGTTTTATCTAGCAGTTTCTCTATTAATTGTTTGCCTATTTTCTTCGATATAAACTTACATAATCGCAAGTTCACAAAGTTTCTTGCTTTATCGCTGTTTAAAATATTCGTCCGAAACGTAATTAGTTTCAGTCAGCGGATGTATGGTTTATTATTTTCTCAGCTCTCTTACATCAACCAGCAGACAATCAGTCATTTAATCAAGTTTCAACGCAGTCATACACTAATTAAGGATGTTTATTCGCGGTATTTCGAAACCCATTAACATAGCGAGTGATCGTAACCTCGTGACTAGTAGCGTATTTCACGCGAGACTCGTAATATATAATAATCGCATAATAGTCATCCGTCTTTCATCTTTCCTCGTTAAACGATGGTTAACGAAAAGGCTTGGATATTTGTCACGCGTTAATCTGCCTGTTAACAACTTCCTCTTTTGCGATAAATGATGAAAAATAGCTCCTTCTATAGTTAGTCGACCTTCGTGATCAAATCAAGACACGTTCGAAGACACGTCTATAGATAACTGAAGTTTTCGGTTAGATTTCCACTAGATCACGTCAGGTTTGGATTAGATCAGAATTACGCTCGAGTTGGTAAATGAGATTTATCAAGTTTGATTTAAATTCAATGCCACTCCTAGAATACCCACTATCAGAAAATATGGACAAAAATTTTTGCTGCCCTAAAACGAACTTTAACCTGTTACGCTTGTCCCGATAATCAAATCTTACGATATCCATACAAAAAAATCATATCTGTAATATTTACAAGAGAAAATATTACAAGCGTAATAACCCCGATAGACTGGCAAATCCGTGAGTAACTGTTTTACAACGAGCAAGTTTCCAACAGACAGGATTACTCAAAGAATTAACGAAACCTAAATACTTCTAGCTGTCGTACGATCGTTGCTTTCTTATTCTCGTTGGAGCGTGTTTCGCGTTTTCATCAGCGAAGATAAAACATCGGAGCAATTGTAAAGGACGGGCGGAAAATTTCGACGATAAAGCGATATAAGTGTCGCGATAAGGTGTAACGAGCGCCTTTCGCGTTACTATTGTTTCTTTCTTTTATGAAAATTCCGTTCCATTAACGACGAGTCGTTAATTTCTTTTTACTGGCAATTGGTCGATCGTGGTCGGCGTAATCGCTATGGCGACGTGCCCGGGGGATGTTCAGTGTCGTTGGAGAAAAAGTGAGAGTTACCTTGGCTGTTCCAGCGCCGATCGACCGTGTGCGTTTTCATACATGCGCGTTCGTATAGTACGAGAGTCGTAGACTGGCTTCTGTGTCTGATGAATGCGCGTGCACGTGTACAGACGGGCGTGGAAAATAGTACAGCGATTTGATTAGGCCTCGTCGCTGGAGATGATTCATTGTGAAAAACTTCGAATTGTTGTAACACAGGAGAACGTGAAGAGATAAACAAGCGAGTTTACTGTTTGATGATCTTCGACGTTCACTCGCTAGAGATACTCAGTTTATCAATTATACGTGTAAATGTTATAGGTTGAATTTTATTTGTCAGCTGCTTCTGCTACGATGAAAAAGTGGTTGTATAAGACAGTTTAACGCTCTTGACGCTCGTCTCACGACACGCGTATTTCTGAAAATGTTTGCCTTTACTTCACCGCCAATTTTTGTGTCTTGTCGTATTAGAAACGTAAAATATAGTATCAGAGTTAAGAAAAAAATATATAGTCAAGAAAAAATTTGGTTAAAAAGAGAATCGAGCATTGTTGATGGGGTTAGTTCATTGGTACGGTGGTTACTACGTTACAGTGATTTTCAGTGAGTCGTTTTTCTCTCGATACTCGATGTTTTCGACATTTTGGACCACGGTCGTATCGAGTCAAGGTTCAGCCCGAGAAATCGAGGTCGACACGAACAGATTTAACTGCACCAGTGAAACTATTTGTAGAATTATGAAATGTAGTCCGTGGCCGTTGCTCGTGGGATAACGAGCTGCTCTGTACTCGTGTGCAGTGTGCTGCACGAATGAAGTCATTCCTCGCAAGTCCGATCATCGTTTATTAATTCTCGATTTCTATTACTTATTCGTGAACTAGTTGCTCGATGTATCGCTCGGATATTTTCAGAATTTATCGAGAAATATGTAACGTATATATATTAGATATTTCTACGGAAAATTGTATTTATATATGTAATTACAGATATAACGTATCTTACGTGTAACAATAACTGTATTATTCAGAATGATGAGACTACGTCAGATTAGTCGATTTCCGGTTTGAGAACTGGTTTGTAAAAATGTGAGAGGTGAAAAAGAAATCGTTACACGTGACGATAAGTGGGCGTACGAGGCATGGAATCGTTTCGAGGAATTTTATAGTTTGCCTTATTTCGATCAACGATCGTATCTATCGTTAGCGCGAAGTCTTTATAGGTTCTCGAATATAGCGACGAAAGATAAAAGCCTGTAGTTACGTCTCAGATTCTTTTAATATCGAGAAAGAGGAAAAGTAGTCGAGTTATGGTATCATAAAATTTGGATGGAAAGATGGACGTACTTACAGAGAAAATTACAGTTATTAACTAACGGTCGCTTTAATCGAAGACTAACGTTAAATTATATAGCGAGTTATGTACGATCAGTTATTGGTAATATATCACATCATAAATTTTAGTCGCAAGAGAAAAATATCAGCGTGACGAGTGGTTCCTGATTTTATTTATAAAGTTAAAAACTCTTTTCCTAGGTTATATAAAAATCTGAAATGAAACGTAGTACTATCGTTTACTTCGATATATCCAATACATTTTTGAAACGTATTACGATCATAAGTATTACGTTTCCACAGAGGAAAAACTCAAGCATCGAGATTTCTCAAGCTCTACGAGAGGATTCGATCGTATCGCATGTACGAGTCATCCACGTTAACTAATAGCGCAAGCTTACAGCTTCAGCTTTCGTAGACAGCTTTCGTAACACCTTCGTTTCGAGATTCTACGCAGAATGACAACGTGGCTTCTAGTTTTCACGAGCGGAAAGGACCTACGTCAACTGGTCTCCGTCGAGTTGTTCACGGCAGCAAGGCGAAGACGCAGTGCGTCATCGTTGCGTCGACCACGAAAGCGTTAAGTAGAAAGTTACGTCACTGTGCGGATATTTTTCGTGGTTGTTCGGTGACTTTCGAGCGTTTCTTTCGAGTCGCGGGGACGCGTTCTATCTCTACCGTGGACGGAAATTGAAAGAGAACCGGCGACCAGGGGACGGAGTGCAGCAAGCAGCACACGATTACTGGCACGAATCAGCTAGTCAGAAGTCACGTTGCTCGACACGCGCTCCGAGCTAGACCCGATGTAGGTTAGTATTTTTACGCGGGCGTCCCGGTGTATACAAATACGGCACACCGTGTCGTGCAAAACAATACCGGCGTGTGACTGACTATACATCACGTCCTAGACGCCATTTCTATAAAGGGTGTTCCCACTCGAGCGCAGAGTATCGTGGTAGATATGTGAGATCGTAAGCTTATTTTAAGGGAAGACGTCGAAATAACAAGGATGTATCTTTTCTACGAAGTTAAGTTTAAGGCTTTAAGAAGAGAAGGAATTAGTACAGCTGGATACAGTACAGCTGGATACAGTACAGCAGCCAGTACAGTCGCAAGTTTCGTTTGTCGTGGAAAAATAATCTCGGAAATTTGTCAAAGAATTACACTGGCGACCGTTGCAACCTACGAAACCGTAAACAAGCTGGAAGTAGTGGATGAACACCGAAGGAGCGAGCGAGTTCGCTTGAAATTAAAAATTAGGCGGACCGCTCTCTCGTTGTGCATCAACTCTGAAATTCTATTTTCACGCGTGGCTCCCCTACCTAACCGCTTTCAGAATTTTAATTATAACCGGGGTAGTCCACGTCGCATCCTTGACCTTTCGTCAGCCCGGGCACGCGTCGTTGTCGCGTAACTATGCAATTTCGCGGAGGACTTTCGGCGCAGTTGTTTACGCAATTCGCTACGAATTATATACTTCGTACGTGCCGCTATATTGGACGCGAGGTTAATCAACGATATTGTCGCGATACCACGAGCATCGGTTGAACGTTTCAAGAGTTTCTCGGAATCGAAACGATCGTCCGATATCCGTTCGCGAGAAGAAAAAGGGAGCGAGCAGCTGTTTCGCAATATTTACGAGATTTTTTTATCTTCGTATCGAGAAATCCGATTAGTACGGTCTTTTTCGATCTTGCCCTCGTCCCTGGCTCGTTTCCATCGGCATGCCTGAAGCCTGATCATTTATGTAGATAGCTGTCTCGAAGAACTAGGCCTAGCTTCGTGTCGTTCGATCGTAAATCGATTTTGCGCTCGAATAGAAACAGGCGAACGACTTCGACTCGATCGAAAGGTTGTCTCGTGCTTGATAATTGATAATTAAGCGTATCAAGGCTAGACGACGCGACGCATGCTCGATGCGGGACGATAGTTGGTAAAAAATTCAAAGATCGAGAAATCTTCATCGTTCTTCTCGCCACGGTTTTCCTTTACAGTCTAAACGTTCGACTCTGTCACGTGTTGCTCTGCATGCCTGGTCGGATGATCCCACCGCAAGAACTTGTCATCGTCGCACTTTCCTTTTAAGGTGTCTGCGTGCGTCGTCGACTGAAAATTCCTTCGATATTGGTCGCCTTGTGAAAAATCACGGTTCGCGTTCTTCGATAAAACTACTCGCGACGTAACGACGTTTCCTCGTTTACGGTTTAAAAAAGAAATTCGTTTTCCTTCTTCCTACCGAGAAGCTTTTCCTACGATAGGCACGTACCGTAGAACGCCCGCAGAAGAACGTCCGCATCGGAGATAAAACTATCGCATACGTTGGTCGCTAAAAGAAAACTGATTCATTTCCTTTTCCGAGTAATTATGCCGCGTCCGACGTTACGTTGCACGACGCTACGTAGTACGGTTTATCATAGCGAAAAGAGGAACGAGCCGTTAAAGAGAGAAAGAAGGCAAGAAAAATGTAGGAATAAAGGAGCGTGGACGGTTCGTATCTACGTTAGAGTGCCACGTAGAGAATGTGTGCAGTGTGCAACGTGCGAATCACGAGTTAGAAACCGAGTCGAATCGGTTGGTAGTTGCATCAGCGGGCGGAGCGTCACGTAGAATTTTTCTTTTTCGACTACTCGTTACGTACACGTGCGCGTGCATGCGACGTCGTGTACATTTATGCATCGTGACTTTCTACTTACGAGCGGGGCCATTCGTACAAGTATCAGGGCACGTAACGCGCGCAATCCGATCGATTATATGGTCCACACGTGGCCGATAAGGAAGTCTTCGTTTAAATGTCCTATCGTCGTTGTCCGACCTTGCGATTATAATTGAACACCACGTAGGGAAAGTACGATAACTTCGTCTTTTCTTCGGTTTGTGTCGCCCAAGTGATTAAAAAGAAGCATTTTACGAGATATTACCGTCGCCTAAAAATACCCCGTTACTTGCTTCGCTTTCGCAGCAACGCGACAACAAGTAGCTGTTAAAGATTATTGCGCGTATATCGATAATTAATAAATGTACCAAATGATTATTAATAAATATGCAACGAGCGAAACCAGCCACGTTGGAACCTTTCGATAGAATTCGTAACAGAATCTTCTGGACAAGTTTAGCGTGCCACTCGATATTATCCTACGATACGAAGGAACGACAGAGTCACGACGTGCGTGCGTGCGCGAAATGTTCATTGCTATTCACGTGTCGTCCGATCGACACTGTCGGCCATCCTCGCCGATTGTCGACACACGTACTTTAGCGTTATAACGTTAATACGGATAGTAGGATGGAACGTTCTGGTCTCCCCTGAAATCGCACGTTCGTTCTTTCTAATCGATTATCTCAGATGATTCATTACTCGTTGGAAGAAATTGTAACGAGTACACGGAGAGTCTCGCTGAATTAAATCCGCGCGAGTATCGTCTACATCGGGACAGTTTTTTTTTTTTTTTTTTTTT
>NT_177059.1:2328374-2361706 GCF_000188095.3 Bombus impatiens | reverse complement strand
AGTTTTTTTTTTTTTTTTTTTTACTAAATTGCATAAATAAAGAAATCGCATTTCGCTCGCAGGAATTACAAATAACGCTACGATCGTACGACAATATCGGAATAAAATTTGCACGGTGTAAAATTTTACGCGCAATGATCTTCGGCCGTTAATGAAGTTGGCAGATGTCTTGGGTTAAAATTGATTGGTTTAAAAAGCAATGTGATCCCGTTGACTTTTTGTAGCTGGATATGTACGTTATTGCAGTGTTACAGTAAAAACGACACGATTTCGAGAACATGTTTTTCAAGTTGTCGCTGCGAGGAAGTCTGAGTTACCGCAGCAAGGAAATTCTTTCAGTTTAGGGTTCTTGGAATAGATTAAAATAACGCGTATGTTCCAGTGTAATTATCTGCCTTTTTAGAGAAATATTTTAACCTTAGGTAGGAGCTTGTACCGTTTGATCTGTTAATCGATAAAAATTACGTCGCTTCTTACACGAAACGATACTAAGAAAAAAAAGCGATACTAGGAACGTGATATCTATTTTCTTGAAATTAATATTCCGCAATCTGTTTGTTAGCTTGCATTCGGAAATTCGACGATCGCCAAATGATAATACACGTCGATAACGTTTAAAAGAAAATCGCAGTTCCGGAAATTTCTAAGTTTCTAATTCGTTCTTTGCAAATAAGACAGATTTATTCGTGGTTACGTGATCCCTATGCTAGTCGTAGGAGTCGCGAACGAGAATGATAAACAGACCGAAGAAACGTTCAGCGTGACAGCGATCGACTGATAAAAATGCTGCAGATTTATTTGCTGTTTTCTACGTGGTTATGAACGCTGCCCACTTTACGCACGTGCGTGAGTCGATTCGTGGTTTATGATATAACGCGAAAGTGAATGGCGTTAATGACTACGCTTCGATTGGCAGAAAGGTCACGGAAGGTCGTTGAATAATTTTGGACGATGTTTTACTTTGTCGATTTCCTGTTATAAAATAAATAAATATATCACGCGTATGTAAAGATTTAGTGGAAAATCTAACGGTTATCGATTCTCTGTGATTCCAGAGAATGCAAAAATATCGCATAAATCTCCGAGACGCGTACAACAAGATTCTTAGTTCTCTGTCGAAAGCACAGTTTCTCATTCAGCAACCTGCGTGTGCGAGAAAACCGTGACGTTACGTGAAATTTTGACCAACGAGAATTCGCGAAACGCCGATTTCCGCCCGATCTTACGCCAAAGTCGAGTACGCAGTTTTAGCGTTTCAAATGGATTTTCATTTTGTCATTGCAAAGAATAACTCGAGATAAGCGGTGAGTTATTAATCTCTTAGCCGTGTAGTAGTCGACTAGATGTCAAATTCCAAATTACTTGGTTCGAAGAGATACGAGCGAAAGATAATAAATTATTCTCTGTGTCCACTATTTTGAATTTTGTCGTTCGTCGAAAATGTAGTATGAGAGCTTTGCCAAATTTATGAATTTATCTGTACGCAAATTGTAACAGATATTTTGTAATTTGGAATATTCGGAGGAAAATGTTGACGATTGATGTCACTTTTTGCGGCTTCGACAAATATTATTCTTGGCTACTTTCTTTGTAGAAAATAATTGTCCGAGATAGAACAAGTTAGATCATGCGTATAATTAAGACGTCGAGAACAAAAATCATGGTTATTTATGCATTGAAATGCGATACTTATTTACATTTTAACGCGTTATATAATTTTGTACGGTCTGTTTGATTGCCGAAAGTATAGTTATGCTACAGATTATACGTATAATTATCACAGAAAACTTTAACAGTTTGGCAGAAATAGCAGCTTCGAGTTCACAAATTTCTGTACGGTAGTAATCGACTTACAAATTTATACGTTTAACATCGCGTTTTATCTCAATAGGGCTCGTATCGATCGAAAGCTTGATCGATACGTCATACGCGTCCAGTGATAACGTATTTTAAAACTTACGTTCTTAAAAAATATGAATCGTTCGACGATGACAACTGAACTCGATTGTGACTCATTCTCCTTGTGAACTTAAAGAAACGTTCTCTTCTTCCGAACGATAACGAAACTTTAAAGAAATAACGTCTGGCGGGGAATAGTAGGGAGAGAGATGGGAAAAAATCATCGTCGTCGTCCACTAATTTTCAGCGAAATTTCTAAATTGCAGCATTAAAGGGCGAATAATTCGGATACGTGGATAAAATGTGGAAAATCGCAAAGAATCGTGAGCATATAAAGCGAGTAAACAGGTCGTCTTCCGACTGAGCGGCTGACGCACGTGCACGAGTCAGCCAATGCTGTGGGTGCAACCATATGTGAAAGTGACAGCACGCACGGACAGAGCCAAGCAAGGTGGTGGGCAGTAAGGTCGACGAAGGACGTCGCGAACCGCAGGTACTGTTGGCGGTCTTTCGTGCTTGGATTTCGAGCCAATTAAAATCCGGATCGTAATTAAGGTCATGCGTGATTTCGACGGTTGTTTAGAAATGTCCGCATTAACCAGACTCCAACCGCGTAGCCCCGTTATTACGAGGACGCTAATCGAAACGAAAACGAAAGAGCTGACTCGAACATTCGCTCGTTGAATACGTTTTATAAATATAAGACGATTTAATAAATAATCAAAGTTGTTTGTTGACACGCGCGTTCTCCATTACTTTATTTAAACAGCTTCGATCGAATTTTTTTTGTCGTATGTGTAGATTACAAAATTTAGATGAAAATCCATACGAACGTCCATTTGTTTTTTCAACATCGAAAACGTGTTAGCCGCAACTAGAAGAATGTAACTCGCAATGTTTATTTCGATATCCGTGAAGTTTGTTTTATCCATGCGAAACACTCACCAGCATTCCATTTTCTTAAGACAAACAAGGAAGCGTGTCCGTTGGTGCGTCGTGTCGGTACGAGGTTGCATCCTCTCGACCTCCTTTTTTGGACTTCCTTTTCTGTTTGGCCCGATTACCCACGCAGTAGGACAATCAAAAACGGTTCGCGTGCATGAACGTGTTACGTCACGAGTAGAGTTTGCTGCACGCCGAGCGGAGAGTTCGCGGATATTCTTGTGCCGATGGGCGGATCCGTGTAATTGCAGCCGCTATTAATGGAGAGTAACTCGAAGTCTCGTTACGAAATCACAGCTCCGTCCATCCTGCGCTTTCGCGCGCACCTGATGAATGCCACCGTAATTCGCCGGATGCCAGAAAGAAAAAAAAAAAAGGAATTCTCGTCGCACGTGTGGCGCACGGGCAACGGAACCCAGATAGAATTCACGGATACCAACGTTTTGCAACT
Source organism: Bombus impatiens (assembly GCF_000188095.3). Classification (NCBI taxonomy): domain Eukaryota; kingdom Metazoa; phylum Arthropoda; class Insecta; order Hymenoptera; family Apidae; genus Bombus; species Bombus impatiens. Next base: position 2,358,414 of record NT_177059.1, on the reverse strand, counting down.
GTCGTTGGACTTTTAATGTAAGCTAATCATTGCGCAATCTCGCAACACGTGAACTGTGCCAGTTCGAAACGAGCACGGCCACGAAAACGGCGATGGATTAATAAATTATCGTGGTTCGAGGCGCAAACAATTTTTGGCCTCTACGTATATGTACAATATATCGGTGAAAAGTTTGACCGAGTCAAAGCGTCGTAATCCTTAGCGTGCAATAAACTAATTCTGACCTAGAAACCTCGTTCAAACGAAAGAATAGTAAAACATTATTGCTGGCAGAAATGAAAGATAAGAGAAAGATAAGGCGATAAATATCATTAATAAATCTATCGGAATATATATATACGATATATATAAAATATTGTATTTTATTTTGTCCTGGTAATTTGTAAATATCATTGAAAGTGATACCAAACTTTTAAGTAGCAATGCGTTCATCGAATTTGAAATGACGGTACTACGAATGTTAGGATAGCTTTGGCACTGATTCAGTCTGGAAATGTTGTCTGACCGGGCGAAGGAAATTAATTTTGCTAATTGTGCCTTTCTGATTCAGCCGACTTACGGTAGAGATGAAAAACGAACCGCGAGGGATATTCGTGATATTTTTGGTTCCTGTGATTCATATTTCGATATTAATATCAGGTCGTGTTACACTTTCGAAGTTTGGAAACTTGAAATCACTATATTTCGCAAGTTCTACGATTTAATTATCTTTTACCAGGAACGCTCCTATGAAATTGGGTCGAATTCTTCGCTTAACTGCCTTGAAAATTACTCCATCAATCCCTTCATAAGCGAAACGTATCTACGATCGAACGTAGTTTCGCGTAAAAAATGGAAATTTTAACGAGTTATCAAGCGTTAACAATTTCATCGAGTGTTCAAGTAAAAATTCCGAACTTTCCATTTGGAGATCAACGTGGTTACACGGACAGTTCTGGCGTTTACTTACGAAAGCGTACAGACGACGAAGAGGTGCGTGCAGGAATGGATGTACAGGTGTGCGTCGACGAACAGTGTGCAAGCGGTGCAAAAAATAAAGAAGAAGAAAGGGGGAACTGGAGTCACATGTCGGAAAATGTCAACCACGTGCAGATACACGAGGTTTCTCGCCTGTAACACGTTCAACGTGCTCGTGCTCGTGCAAGAAACGATGCAGAAAATTGTTTCAGATAATTTACTTGCGTGTTACATCATTTACATCTCAGCGAAGCGTGTGGAAAAAAATAGATACCGTGTAACGAACCGCTTGCTCGTCGATGAAGCCAAGGACGCTGTCTTGTTGTTTTTTTTTTTTTTTTTTTGTCGAAAAACACGTAATCGGTATCGAACTGCGAGAGAGCTTAGCTTGTTTCACATACGTGTTTCCGTCGAGTACGCTCTATCCTGATTAACATTTTTATTACGATGGCATTCTTAATTTAACACTAAAGTTATTGACCTATGTGCGCGTTTAAAAATACGGTACATAGATAATTATAATTATAGTGGTACGATGAAAATAAATAGGTATACATAAATACCTTAGATAAATAACAGCTATATCTTGTTTTAGTATAGCGTTGCGAACGCAGTCGACCTACCGATATTTAAATCTTGTTAGTGGACAAAGTCGATCCTTCAATTGTCCTTTAATTATTTTAATCGATAATAAAATCAGCGATAGAAATTTCGAACAGATTCGATCGCAAAAGTTTCCAGCCAATTCTAAGCACGTTTCTACGCACGTTGATCATAATCACCTGCAATGGTTTAAATCGTCGATTTTTTTTTTTTTTTTTTTTTTTTTTTGTCGAAAAACACGTAATCGGTATCGAACTGCGAGAGAGCTTAGCTTGTTTCACATACGTGTTTCCGTCGAGTACGCTCTATCCTGATTAACATTTTTATTACGATGGCATTCTTAATTTAACACTAAAGTTATTGACCTATGTGCGCGTTTAAAAATACGGTACATAGATAATTATAATTATAGTGGTACGATGAAAATAAATAGGTATACATAAATACCTTAGATAAATAACAGCTATATCTTGTTTTAGTATAGCGTTGCGAACGCAGTCGACCTACCGATATTTAAATCTTGTTAGTGGACAAAGTCGATCCTTCAATTGTCCTTTAATTATTTTAATCGATAATAAAATCAGCGATAGAAATTTCGAACAGATTCGATCGCAAAAGTTTCCAGCCAATTCTAAGCACGTTTCTACGCACGTTGATCATAATCACCTGCAATGGTTTAAATCGTCGACATCGTCGAGTGGTCAAAATCCACTATTACGCGTCGCATCATTATCGTCATTACATTTCGGTGTTGCAGCTACGTAAATAGATTGTTCGCAAATTGACAGCAAATGTCAAAGCGTGAAAGTAATATCATTAGTGGTTAAAGCGTTGCTAAGCATTACATAGACAACGGTACGTGGCTGTACGATAATCACTCGACAATAATGCGCTCCTTTCATTACACAAATTATACGCGACGCGATTAGCCATGAAATTTCTCTATCGTGAATCCTGTCTCGGAGCTGCGCGACCAATAATAATAAAGAAACTTAATTTTATCGATTGGTGTATGTATAATTATATATCGATGTTCAAACATTGGTTTAACGTTTTTTTCTAATGACAGACGACATTGAATTAAATCATTTTCGGTACGAATAATCGTTCGCATAATTAATTCTGGATGTAATTTGGTTAATATACTTCGTTAATCGATATCTTCCATCGTCGTGATGCTTCATTAATTTTTTACCAAATAATCCTTCGTGTAATGAATTCGCGAATAACCGGAATCCGCTTTGAAAAGAAATTAAAAAAAAATAGAAATTTTGTATAATATTGCCACCGCTATGTTAATTAAACAAGGTTATTAAATCTAATACGGAATTCTTGTGCGAAATATTTTTATCGTTAACGCGAATCGCAGAGAAAAAAGAAGAAGATGCCACTGTTTTTCTTTCTCCTTGATCGCAAGAATCTCGCGTCTCTTTAACTCGTCGTACGTGTTACGTGATCGACCTAATGTTTAACACGAGCCGAGAAAGAGCGGCCACGTGTCGCGTCGATGGAATTTTATGTACAATTCCGCTACGAGGATATTGTCTTTATATAGCGCACAGCCTTCGGCGTAAAATGATTCTTAGTACTTTAGATTTATAGATTCTTTGCATTTTAGATTTATAATCTGGAAAAACAAAACAAAAAAAAAAAAGAAAAGAAGAAAGGAGGAAAAAGACCAACAGGGAAACTCGCTTGACTACGAGAAATTATTACCCAAATAGGTAATTTATTTACTCAGACATTCTGATGCTAATATACTTTTATCTTGTTTTCGATCTTACCTTACGAAACAGATAAATGTTCCTAGAAATTTGCACTTTTAAGAAGAACAAACAAAATCTTACGTTCTTACCAGCGCAGTATATGCGATGTAAGAAGGTACATCGTTCTACTTGCACTTACCTGCGAGGCAACGATATTTTGTTTATTGTAGCCTAGCAAGGCTCGTACCTCGGCTGGTACTACGTATTGAGTCATTCCAGACACACAGCTTTAATTATGTGTGCATAGTAATTAGCTAGTGCAACCGTTTGTGTATTCAACTATTCGCTATGGCGTAAGCTTAATTTGGAACGTCAGCCGTCACGCTTTACAGTCGTTCGAAAAATACCGTCTACGTCTTAACAAAGGCATTATTGCATAACAAATTCTTCTTACACAATGCTTGTATCGAGTAAATGATATTAATCAATTGACAAGTTACGAGTTGTAGGTTGTAGGGATTTTCTTTCTTTATAATCGAAAACTCCAATTTCGAGCATAGAAAATTTCGTGTCTCTGATTAGAGATCGCCAAGTTTCTTGGAATTTATTAATTCCTTTGCTTTCAGGTGCTTCTTAGAAACGTCTTCTTTCATCATCGGACATTTTACCGCAATGCAGGGAAATTTATCAATACCGATAACTCGTAAAATTTCACTACGAATATCGCTTGAATTATATGCAAGAAAGTTAATCGTTTGGTACCGTTGAAAAATTCGAAACCGTTCGAAGTTTCCACGTAATTAATTATTCTTACCGTATTGGTACATAGCACAGTTGCATTTGCGATGTAAAAGGAAAACAGGAGCTAGCACGTTTTTATTCGGTCTCACCGCATTGTAATCGTTTCCTCGTCGATGACTGGTAAACGAGCTGTGACGGAAACCATTAGACGTTTGCCCGCTGAAAATCACGATTTCTTGCATCTATGTTGTGTGTGTATAGCGTGATTTAATTTGCGCGTAGTTATTCTACAAATTATCAAGTATCAAGCAAGCAATCGTCTTGTCGGACAATTTTTCAATTAAAAATATTTGTACGACATTGAAGCGTACAATGGTGAATGAGATGGAAGAGAATGCTCTATGAATAACTTCGAAGAGAATATTTGCTGAATAGTCCATCTATTAATATCATCTAGCTGTCTCGGTACGTACAACGTTTCCTTCTGATAATGGGTCATAGTTCGAAGGAAATTCCAAAATTAACCGATTATATCGGCTATTTTTATAGATGAATTATAGTGGAATTTTTGAAAGGAAATTCTGTAGAAAAAGTTGTATCTTTAAAAGCTGTTTAACATCGATCAACATGTGTATAGTACAACTTGTAATAGCCTGTGTAACATAACTTTACCAAAAAAGTAAGAAACACGGGTAACTTCAAATATCTTAACACATCTTGAAAAATGAAAAATACTAGACAAAACGTTTTCATTAAGTTCTATTACGTTTTATCAAAATACCAACGAATTTTGTCATCCGTTTCAGATATTCGTCGTCTATGTATGTATTACTTATTCGTCGGTAATTCGACCGATCCTATACCTAGCGATTGACTCTGTTAATTCGTTGGAAAGCTACGTTTTGCCCTACATCGGCGAGGATGATTCTCTTTAGACCTTATTGTATCGTTGTGATTCAATGCTCTTTGAACGCGACGAATCGCAAATATCTGAGAACCTTTAAGCTGTTCCTCAATATTTATGTGGATGGGAAAACGGGGGTATCGTTAAGGCTGTCGTAGCGTTCGGTCAGCTGCACGGTGAACCGGTGTCAGCTGCAACTTCTACGCGGTACGACATTGCTGGTGTTATCAATAATGCGCGGATACTCGTGCCTTTTCCGTCGACTCTATTTACAGCAAGAAATCTATAACGGGGCAGAGGACGTGGACGTGTCGGGTTATTGACTGAAACGTTCGCTCCGTAGTTCGAAACGTTACGTAAAGCGTGCGCCTACAGCTGCGGCCGAGCTGGATGGACGACGATCATTTCCGCCTAGAGAAATTCCGCGAGTAACGCGCCGATCGATGAACACGTGCTCGACATCTGGTAACTCGTCCGCATCGCGGAACTTCGTTCCATTTACCCATTGATTCTTCAAACTCGTTCGGATTAATCGACTCGTTCGAATTCGAGCTACTCGAAGCAAGTAACGACTCGACTAACGAGAACGAGAATAGAAACTTCGATGGATATTTCGAGACAAGTAAATAACAGGTTCGTATACGTTTGTCGAAATGTTTCAATTTACCGGAACCTTGAAGTTGCTCGCGATTTATTATACACGTACGTTCGTCTCTATTATATGTATCTGTCGTATACATTTTTATAAATTAAAATTTCTAACGTACGTCGAAACGTCTACTTCTTGTACATTACGAAGCGTATAATTCAGGCATGAGACTTCCAAGAATTTGTTTTTTATTATTTAGTAAAATATCTGACAAACGATCTCCGCGAATCGTGAAAATGATAAATTTCTTATAATTCCAACGATCCCTAGAAGTCGTAAAGTATGGTACTGTCCGGTAATAAATCAGAAACTCGTGGTTCGAAGAGGAATTCGCATATATTTGCGCGTCGAGTAATCGTAATTGAGAAAATCGGTTTTATGACCACGTGTTTTGTTAGCTCGCACGGTCCTGGTGATCCGTGTTTTTCAACGTTTTACAACGATCCATTTCTGGCTGGATCTCGAGCAGCATTTTTCGAGAGTTTTACGAACCTTCGACGTTTCTACTAAAACTCGCACGAATGTGAAAGCGACGAGAGTTATTCGAACACGACATCCTTTCTGCTGTCGCTGTGCCATTGTTCACGGAACTGTCGCGGGAAATTTCTTTTCGTCGGAGCACCATGCGTCACGGTGCAATCGCGACAGGAATTCACGATCTTTACGTGACTGCCGTTACGAAATTCCAAGGATCGAATTTTGAAATCGTTTCACCTTATATCTCGCCCATTAGGGACTAAGCGTTAAAACAACCCGTAAAAGTTGTGTAAACGCAATATTATCGACGTAATGTTATTAGCGATATACGAGGAATAAAGAAAGCCAACTGGACTCTGGTATAAATGGATGCTCTATGTTTTCTTTGCAGTCTGGATGCTAGATCTTGCAAGGACGAGATATACAGGATGGGAATAGGCGCTGGGTATTGCGAAGGAAACTTGAACTTTGCTACAGCCTCCGAGGATGACGAGGTTTATACCAAGAAGAAGGTTTCTAGGGTGAGTCGTTTTGTCTTCTCTTTATATCGTTCACCACCGTATCGCTTTTCTTTTCTTCGTAAGATTCGAAAGAAATCGAAACTATAAGAGACTATGCTAGCCAGCAGTTCAGGACTGTAGTAACCGCGATACGTATCAATCTTCGCAAGTTCGTATACGGTACAGGGACCGGAAAGGCCGCGGTAAGATCCGTCGCTCGAGGAACCGGTATTTAGGCCAGCATAGAGAAAGGTTTTCCGTGTTTTCGAATCGACTGGTGATGCAACAGCTGGTTGCCACCGATGACGGTCACGTTTCTCGAAAACGAGGGTTGCGACATCGCGTCTGGGCGAAATTGGTTTCAGCATGGCGTTGTATACCTTGGCCAAACTTATAAAGGCCTTTCTTATTTATTATAAAATCCGTATCGAATTTCGACTTTCGATAAATTTTGGTTCGCGCGTTTCCTTTGATTCGTCGTCGATTATTCATTCAAACTGTGGTTCAGGTTACGATTCTGTTATATTAACGAGCAATACGTGCCAGAAAACGTGGCCCCTCGAGGCGCATATCGCGTCTCGAGGAATGCACCTGTTAAAGTCGTTGACGAATTATTCGGATCGCTGGCATCGCCACGTTGTTTGGCAGTATAGCTTGATTTTACGAGCTTGGCCAGGTGTGGCGGATTCTCCACTCGGGAGTTTCCATTACATAGGTTCGCCACACGATATAGGTAGGACTCTTTCATGAATATTTTATATGGCCGATTAACCATCACGTTAGAATTATGACATTGATATTCGTGGCTTTTTTAAATCGATCGAACTTACGCGAGACGAAATAAAATTAATATTTATGCGTTTTAGGATACGTTAACGGTTTGCTCTTTTTACGATTCGTATGTTTTATGTATAATCTTTTGAAACGTATGGCCGAGAAAAATGTGCTTTTAGAATTTAAGGAAGCTGGTAATTGCACGTAAGGAACGTGTTATATTCGACTCTATCTGCGAGTAACGCAAGAATAACAAAAAGCGTCGAACGTTGCGTATCCTTCTGGTTTTTGCGCTTTTTACTTTTCTTTACGAACGTTACGAAGCTTCGACCACGTAAATTCTATTTTCGCATGATATATCGTATCGTAGCAATAAACACAAATAGACGCGAAACGAATTGATTCCAGGAAAACAGCTTGTCGCCGGTTTAAGTACGGTCGCTAAACAGGTATTAGCTCGAAGAAGCTTCGGTCACGCGCGTTCCAATTTACGTAGAAAAACAAAAGTACTGCTTAACCGATTGCGTGATATGTATCGGAGAATATAAAACCTTAGGTAGTGGCGCGGCATTTTATCTCGACAAAAATGGCCCGATAAAACGTGACGATGATCGAAGATTCGCAAGAAGGGAGGTCGGCTTGTTCTGAATTAATATTTACACGCAACGGGCATGCGACACGCTCGTGAAACGATATCCTGTTCATTCTGTAATTGCATCGGATCACGTGCAACGAGCACGTTCGAATCTCTGGCGTCGTGTCTGGCGTGAAACGCGGGGAATGCCAGTTTTGGCAGGGGCTGGCTTGACGATTAGAGCAACGTGGCGCGGATATTAGTCGCGTTGCATCGCGTCGCGTCGCGTCTCGTCGTATCGCGTTGCGTCGAGACATCCAGCATCGTTCAAGGCAGCTTGCGCAATTGCTTTTGCGTGCGTCCGCTGCACTTGCGTCGTTGCAGATTCACGCACGGGTAATTCTAATTCACGTGTTACTAGCTTCGAAGGAACCGACCACGTTCTCTCGTTCTCGTCGATGTCTGTCGGCGACGATCGACTCAGTTGTGGTTTGAACCGAGGGGTGGGTCGAACCAAGGCGCTGTAATGGCAGAGATCGTAAAGTAAAAACGAACGTAGCACGATGGCAGTCGAATGACGGAGCCTTCGAAACGCTTGGTTCAATCGTAACAACGACGTTTTTCGTTAGGCTTCTTATAAAGTCTTAAAAATGATATATCACGCACAGTGTGTTCGATGCTCGCATTGAAAGTAACGTGTCATCTCTCGATCGGTCGTGCCACTTTTACATAAGTCCACAGTTCACGATACACGTTCCGATCAGACGTGCACGAACAACAACGTTGTATAGTCGTTAATGAAAGCGCTTTAATCGTTTGCGAAAGGCGACGCAATCTTACTGTTGATTACAACTACGACTGATAATTAGCAGGGATCCCGTTTATTTTCGTAAAGTTCCCCATGGTGACGCCATCCGTGGCGTAACGATCATTCCGATTACATTTATCACAGTAAACGTTTCGTTTTAAGTGGACGATGCCGATCGAGGCACGAACGTCGTGAATCGAAGGGCTCGTAATAAACAACCTGCGTTGAATTTCACGACTCTTTGGATAAAATAACGCACGAAGACAGCAAGGGAAGCGTACACGAGTTACATCTGCTATTTCATAAATGTTCTATAAATTTGATTTCGGTTTAAAACTCTGTCGAAACTCTCGAACTTGCCGAAAGTGGAGCACCGAATGATTGCGTTCGTAATGATTCGCGCATACACACACGCGCACACACACGTACATATAAGAATTAGTACGAAATGTATTCCAAAAAGTTGGAGATATTTATAGAATGTGTTATTTTTAGAACGTGTCTGAAATTGGAGGATAAATTTCTGTGCTTCGGTACTGGTTTCGCAATTTCTATGCTTCCTAGATCCATTATCGGTTCTCGTTCAGGAAGTGACCGTTGAGCGTGACGAAGCATCTGCTCGCGATCACGTAAACCAAACGACCGATCACGCGGATTCGCGATGCAAACGAATGCCTTCTCTCAGCGATTATAGCGAGCGTGTAACTGGGAATTCACGGCGAAAGAAATGCGGCTTTCGGTGTTCACGCACGTACAGCTAATCGATACAAAAGTTGGGAATTTCAAGTGGCCTGCTTTCATCGCTAGGTCGCTTTATGGTAATTCGCGGATTACATTAGAATTTCAAGAGCGCCCGAGGGATTCAGTGACCCCCTAATTTTCACGCGCAACAACTTTCCAATTCCTCGTCATGTCCGAACGTCCGTACGATCGCTTCTCCAGACACGCGACATCGTTTTTCCAACAAATCGAAATTACGAGAGAAATTCACGTCGAGACGAGATGAAAGCATCTTCCCCGGGAAATTCGCACGGTAAAGTTCGTATTTTATCTTACCGTAACGACGACGGTAACGACGTGACCGTGACGAAGTCCATCGCGCTTTCTTTCGTCTCTTCGCTCGATGCAAAGTCGATTTAACGACCGGATGATTCTAAGCGATTGACCGAAAAAGCGTTGTTATCGGCCTCGCGATACGTTTATTACGAACTTTGATTTGGACTAAGTTTCCGTTAAAATCGGACGGCCAGTTGCGAAAGTGTCGATCGGATTGGTAACGTAAGCTCACGCTTATTTTCGTGAAGACACGAGGACTTAAAAATAATTTATTTCGCGACCCGCTCGAAACGACGACGTCTCGCCTATCCTTGACTCGATTCTAAGGATCGGCGCAGAGTCGAGAGTCTCTCTCTCTCTCCCTCTCCCTCTCTCTTTATCTTCGAAATCATCGCGACTGCCAATTCAGGTTGTCAAATCGAAGCTAAGGTGAAAATCTCCGGCTCTTTATCTTGTGTTACGCAATCACCTTCGTTTTCGTATCGTTATATAATCTCGATCGATTTCGAGAGGATCGGTGGTTGAAAACATCGGACGCCAGCGAAGTCAAGCATTTTCTTTTTTTAGTAAAGATTCTGTAATCTCGAAAGTTTGTTCTCGTACTTTAGTCGTATGTCGTGATAATACCTGTTTCGATGAGAGCTCACGGCCGAGATTACGAAGAAATCGTAGAGCGAAGCGAAGATACGACATTTGAAAAATGATAATTCGTTTAAACTGATTTGAGAATAATCGATCTACGTATGAAACGTTATGCGTCTGTCGGAGAAATTTTGTTCCGTTCGTTAGAACTTGCCGAGTGAATATCGATGTTCGTAATTTTGTTAATCGACGCTTCTCGCGAAACGTTATGGTAATTTTGATAAGCGTTCAGTTTAAATAAATATTCGGAAGTTCGTTAAAATTAGATAATAACCGATCGATAAAAATGCAAAAATATATAAAGCTCGAGTTATTAAAACTATCCTCCAAAGCGTATTTTTAAAGAAGTGACGATGCGAGTAAAAATGGGGCGCAAAAAGGGAACGTTACCTATCCAATTTTCCACGAGAACGGTATACGAAAATATTCGATATTTTGTGTTTCTTTCCTCTTGAATTTCTTACGACGCTATCAGTGATACCTTGTGACCTGTTTTTGACATGTTTCGTACTCGGATTAAGTTGCTGCTTGATTAACATCTCGATCAAACCAGGTTGTCAGATAAACTCTCTTGTAATAAACACGACGATTGTTCTACGTTACAGATATCGAGGTATTCAGATACTTTTGCTCGAAAAATTCTATCGACATTTTTTTGTACACAAATTACGACCACGAAAGGATTAATCCGTTTCCATCGTATTGCAGTTATCTTGGAATTACCATGCGTTTTCCATTACTTGTTGCCGATCCAATATCATGTTACTATATTGCGAATCGAATAATTCTAAGAGTTCGTTTTTGTCTGTTATACGTTTTTGCGTATATCAGTCGTTGCATACATATCGAATCACTCGGAGAACGATACAATTGATAAGGTAAAAAATAGGCAGGGTGTTTCTTAATCCCCTACTCCGGTAAATGGTAATTTTCCATAATAGTCTTCTATGGAATAATTTCCCACGTGCTCGATTCCCGTCTCTCAAACGAACACGTTATATAAGGAAATCGACGTTTACGACTTTCACAGATTTTTATTTACATCTTAATCACTGTCATACAAACATTTAATTACGATTAATACGTGTAATTGTTTAAATAAATCCGTTGCTACGATAATTTTATCGTATTTAATTATCTTATCGTTTCTTGCAATTATCCAGAATTTAATACAATTGATAAAGTAAAAATACCTATTCGCTTTTAATTTTCGCAGATATCTCATAATTAATGGCTTCTTCCTCCTTCTTTTTTTTTTTTTTCAGCTGTGTCATTCCTCTAGCAAACGATGCTTAAATATAAATAATTAGATAGATATAGTCTTACATAGATATAGATACAAATGATTTGTTTCTTAATGAATTAACGCTCGATGGAATTGATTATCTTATCCGTTTCGTTATTTAGGATTAAATACGATGGAATGGAGAATCGAATCGTAACCTTCGCAATGGTTTGGTGAATGCAAGGTTCTTCGATGAATTTCCCAGAAGTATGGTTTATACGCGGTCGTTTTTTCTTCTGAACGATGCACGACGTGTCGCGGATGTGCTCGATGGCACGAACGTGATTTTCACACCACCGTAACGTTTCACGCGGGGAAATACCTGACCGGATTCTCGGTCATGGCTTCGGCAGTGAGTCAGGGTCTCGATACAGCTTCTACGTCATCGGGTGTTACCACGGGCCAATGACGATCCCCAAGCGCGTACTCTGCTCGCGATTAAACCGTCTAAGATTAGGCGATGCTTCTTCGGGTTTGCTTTTTATAGTGTTCACTCTTCGAGCAAGAAGAATATTTCAAACATACTGTTCACACGCTACAAGATAAATATTTGCTACGAGTATACGTACCCTTTTTTCCTTTCGCGTTTTTTTTTTCATCTTTTCATCGACACCTATTTTTTGGATAACCAAGAAAAAACTCCAAGTTTGCCATAAGTTTTTATGTCGTCTGGAGTATTGGCATTCCATCGTTCGTATGGAATCGACGTACGTACAATAAAATCAACGTTTGCTCACTAATTCAATTTTCGTACTTTCCACACGATCCACGTTTTATCGTCTGTTTAAAGTGTAAACGATCGGAAAGTCAAATAATTTTCTGCGTATGTAATGAACCTTGGCCACGCGAATGCACGCGAAAGAAACGAAATTCGCGTTTCACGTATTATTATTAATTATCATTAAGTTACGCTGTTCTTAATCGCTTTCTTCCTAAATTTCGCGACTTTTATCTTGTCTTTCTTTTCGATCAAATTGATATTATTCAAACATCGTAGGTATTGGAACTCGCGAAACGCGCAATATTAACAACATATTGGAATAACAGTTTATGGCGGAGTAACAACGTTAACCTATTTAATTAAAAGCTATTTAACCGACGTAGTTATCGGATATATGTACTTACGCTTTTCTTTACTCAACCACATTTTCTTACCTAACCGCTCCTGTTCTATGTCTTTCGCGCGAACAACAACCAGTAGCGGTCTCTCGGTAGATGTTCCGTTTCCTTGTCTGTTTTGCACGTGACGATCGAGATAATGCGAGTCACGCGCCTCTGCAGGTTTTCTGAAACTTCGTAGAGTAGCGTAGAGTAAGTACGTTTATCGCGTTTCGAAGAAAACCTGTTCGTAACGTCGCATGAAAAAGCCTCTAGTTTGTCTCCTTATGCAGATCGTATTTTCATTCTCGTGCTTCGAAATGATTAGTTGTTTGTGAAACGGAGTAACATGGCCAGAAAATCGTTTTGACCCTCGTTGGGCGCTCGAGGAAAAACGCTCACGAAGCGATGATTATCAGTAGCGACCCAAATAGTAATATCACTGGCGTAGAAACGATGTGCGAGAACTTATTCGTGTTCCATGAGAGCAGCGACCTTTCTTACGTCGTTCAAGTTACAAACGTTGTGACACGAATTTTACAGAAATCGCGTGTCACCGTTAAAAAGATTTCCAGAGTTACAAAGTACCCTGCTTTCGCTCAACGCTTTAAGTTTAGAACGTACTTTTCTCTTAGTCTCGTTTTGTTTGATAGCGAGATGAACTTAGATTAGAAAAATTGAATTTTACGATATTCGATATTTAACGGTAACTTTTCATTTCGAATTTCCATCTACGAGTTAAAATTCTCGCCTATTTAAAAACTTTCGTTCGTAAGTTGTTCGCGATAGAAAATTTTCAAATTTACTTACCTCTACTTACTTATTATACAGAGGTTATTACCTCTTACTTTCTAACCTTACATATTCCGCTCTTTTCGTTCAGCGATACTTTTAACGTTCCGTCATTTTTAAAATCGTTTCTACAGACAATATTTACTTCCTAATCTATTAGATGCAGTTATTTGACTTTAACGAGCATTTAAATTTACATTCGAAACGTTTCCATAAGTTATGTTTAAAGTTCCTAACATCGAACATTGACTGCTATTATTTCTTAAAATAGAATGGTACGACTGAATAAAACGATCGTACAGACCGTGTCGCTCGACTGTTACGGATCACATAATGGTTATAGACCGAACTGGACTCGGTTGTAAGCGAGATCCCTGTAAAACTAACCTTAGGTATCGTGTAATTTCATAGTTTCGCGCTAAACATAGCTGACAGAATTGAAAGGTCGCGAAATTGTATCGGAATAGAACGACAAACGAATTTTATAGCCGAGCTAAATACAATCTTCCTCCGATTCAACTTACATGCACAGACAGATAACTGTTATCTCTTCTCTTCGTTGCACCGTTGCACGTGTTGCACGTTGCGTGTCACTGATTCGTCTCGCACGTGATGCCATCTAGTCACCGATTAGTTAAATTCCCCATATTTCAACAGAATTGTCTATTTCGGCAACTGCCGACTTTCTTACTTATTGAGAAACAACGATTATACGCTCTGCCCCTCTCCCGTTCCTTCGCATTTTTAATTCTTTGTCTCTTATAACCTTTGTCTCTGTCTTTTGTCTTTGCAATCGAAATACGAATTTCAAAGACAAAGAAGAGATACCTTTTTCGAGCGAAATAAACACTCTGTATTCTTAATAACTTTTGTATTCTTCGAATATGCCAGTTATGCACATAATGGTTAAATAACTCATCGCAATATATCCATAATGGAAATGTAACTGTATAGAAGTACGGGCTAGTGAATCATTCGACGATATCGCATGTTTGCTTTAACCGTATGAAATACTCGCTTGTTATTTTGTCTCCGGCGAGTGAAACGCACGACCGACGTGAAATTGTCGATCTTGTTACGAAATGGCTGGTTGTTCCCTATGTTTTTCGCCAGTACTGCCCCCCTGCTATTCCTTATCGAGATACAAAAGGGGGAATTCGTATTTTCTTGTCACGTGTTTCGTTGGAGTTTGATTACGAACAAACGGATCGTCACGAGGGCTTGACGTAGACGTAACGATTGCTATGAGCTTTCTGCGAATGAGACGCAAGTGCGTCGTTATGGGATATCGTCTTGGACTTCGCGCGGTGCCATTAAACGAAGTCGATAACTGAGCTTTCTCGATAACCGATCGGAGGTTAATCATACTCCAGTGGACCGGCGCGATGCAGATTCGATTCTGGAAAATAGTGCCTCTTGGTTTGGACTTTAGTACAACCTCTATCGCGTTTCTTCAGCCGCGTAAAAATCTATCAATACCATGATTCTTTATTTCGCGAACGTGTTTCCGTTTATAGCTAATACATCGTTCATATGGGATATAAAGAAGGCACTATGATTCTTGCGAACGTTGCGTTTTTGCAGAATTTATAGCCGCATTGGCTGATATTAATAAACGATTGGAGTACATGATATTAGTCAGGATACTATCGCAATATATGATTGGAATAGCAGTGTGTGTCGATCGAAGTCGAACCAACGACTAACGTTTCTTTTACTCCTGGGAAATCATAATAATTTATGTTCGTAACAAAAATAATACGTAGCCAGTTGCGTCAGGGTTGCTAAAAACAGCACGTGTCCATTCACAAGGTGTTGCTCGTAATCAGTCTCGCACGTTTGTCCTCGTAAATGTATTTTTCGCAGTCAACGTGATCATTCGTCCGCCGGAGACATTAGATATGCGATATTCTAGAATTAGACGACTTATGCGAAAAGGAATGCTTCGTATGCATCGACAGTGGCGAGTAAATAACATTTCCGTGAGAAGCCGTGTATTTCTGTGTATTTGTTTGTGTTACTGGTACAGTCTTATCAGCAACGGAATCGGCGATTTAACCTTTGATAAATATTCGGATCGCTTAACATTTTTTTTCAAATTATTTATATCCCTTTCTCTATCTTCGCTTAAATTTAAATATTCAAACAGCATTATCATCCTCGCACGGAATTGCTGTTCTTTTCTTCTTATCAAGGCCATTCATCTTTCCTACGTCAAGCTGTAAAGTCTTCGTAGGAAGGCACGTTTCCGGGTACAAGCGACGTGAAAAACATGTTTCGCAATAGTATATTAAAATCAACGGCTCGTGCGTTCTAGCTTTCTGGTGCCGATTTGCTTATTCAAACGAGTTGGATGACAATATATTAATGTTCGAGCGTTTCGTTTTTATATCTAATACGATGTTACGGATGATAAAAACGATCGTTTACCGAGGTAGCTATTAAAAAAGTCGTAAGACGAGAAGAATTTCTTAAGGCGTTTCTTTTATTTACCGATTAATTTACTAGTTATATTTCTTATATTATCGGTGAAGTTATCCCTGTCGACTCGCTATGTCGCTTCGCTCAAATTGGACGAAGTTCTCTTTTCCATAGTTATAAAAGCGCCCAACGTGCGGCGATCTCGGCCGAAGCGTTTTGCCACTGTAAAGAACCATAACGTTTTCGCTGCACCGAATTACCGACCGATCTAACGGTGAACCGAACGATGCCCCGTCGCGGCAAATTTTTCAGCTAGCCCAACCGATTATCGATCGGCGGATAAAGCGCACCGTCGAACCGATGCCTTGTAGCGTGTCTTAAATACAAACATAGACGTACCGTAAAATGCTTACAGCGTTCGTTTGTTATTACCAGTGGCGATGAAGCTGCTAGATCCGGTGATACCCGGTTATCGTTTAAAAAACACCAGGAGGTCAAGCGTTTCTCGATAAACTCTGGTCATAACACAGGCTTCGATGTCAGCCGCAAAGTTCTCCCTGGTCCGGTTATATCCGGAATGTCGATAACTCGACCCCGTTAATGTAGTTCCCTAGTGATTTTTCGCGATCCGGCTCCTTTCCCGGATCGCCGCGCTGTTCTCGTCGCGTCTCGTCGAATCAGCAGAAACGTCGAAGTCGAGGGTCAACGAGCAATTCTCGATTACAGTTCGCTGTACCGAGCCTGTATATCGAACGCTATAGCGTTCGTCGGATAATACCACGAGGGACGAACTCCGTGGTATCGAGTTTATTTCGTAGGATCTTCCGTTTTATTTATTATCTTTTTCCTCGTTAAGCGTATGATAATTCGCAGCGAGGTCTGTTCCAACGATTTCGATAAAACCATCGATCTCGCAAATTCCCCGATACTCGTTCCTACGCTTTTCTCTTATAAATTCGCATTCGAGAAATTCGATTTCGTCGAGGAACGCATAGATAGATCCGTATTGCGATTTCCTTCGTTTCGTCCAACTACACAGGCTTTCCTAAAATACCATTACGGCGACTGCGATCATAAACATTTGGCCAGGCTCCACGATCACGATTCCGTGGCACCGATGTAAAATAATTTATTTTATCTTGCCACGTGCGTGATTAGTCGTGGTCGGTGCATGTATCTGGTTCAAGGCGGTAATCCGCGTGCTCGTCGGTTAGAAAGAAGGCGCTCGCCTCGCGGCTCGGTCGCCGCTTTTTTCTCCGCGGTTGGCGTTAGCGGCAATTCGGTTCGAGCCGTGTGCATCGAATGCACTCGCGTGCGAACGAAGAAAATTGCCACGGAAGAGAATTCTCGGGGCTGGCTTCCTCGGTGAAACGTGTTTCCTCACGTGTTGGGCGTTATGCATCGCGCTTACAACACGTGATAGCGGCGGCGCGGCGTCATCGTCGAAGCGGCATCTCCCTCCTCGTTAAAGGAACGTAGGCGCCGCCGGCTGTGGATCGCAGTCGTGGTCGTACCATATCGAAGTACGCATAGTGTGTCGCTGCCTTCGCGTGACATCGTACGAGTCGTATCGTTTCGTCTCGTTTTATCGACAGTGTCCCTCTATTTTCGTCAGTTTATACGAGACGTTGCTTTCCTTTACGACAGTATGCGCAACTGTCTGTCGTTTCTTTGTGGAATATATCGTTAATTATCGTATACATAGATCGTGAATTAGAAGTATCTTTCTGCAGTGGATACCACCGAAGTAACGTTCGCCGAGATTCGAATCGAGTGACGTCTTTGAAAGGGGGCGATATAGAGGCGCGATTCGTGGAAACGTTCGAACGTGCCACTTACAGCAATATTCTTGGATGTAAGATAGAATTTCGTCAGGCTTCTAATTAAATTGCTAAGAGGGCCCTACTCGTATCGTGCCACCATTGCGCCAAGTTGTTCGCGAGTGTGAGTGTCTGTGATTGTACGATTACTCGAAAACGGAGCAGGACTACGGCGTATTAGTTTTCACGCGTTCTTGCGTTCCGAACACGATGGTGACGCACAGTATGGACAATATTTTGAACATGCAATACTACACCGCGAATAGCCACGTCGATGCGGTAGCGCATTCACCACCGTTGAGGAAGAGACGCTGTATGAATAAAGAGGTGACATCTTATTTCACGATCGACGATTTTCTTCTTTCTTAAGTCGCGCCACTTTGTTTTCTCGTTTCGCCGAGCATTTTGCGAACCGTCTTTTTCACTTCTTTTCCACCTCGAAGTATCGCGAAGTTCAACAAATTCGAGAAATTTCGGTATTCGTTTTCCAGTTTACTGTATCTTAAAGAGTGCGGCGAAACGACGTTTGTTATCGAAGAACAGCATCTACGTAGGAGGAGAATCGTGGCATCTGTGTCGAAAGCGCAAAGTGACATCTAACATCGTCCGACTCGTCATCGTCTTTTTACATCGCGTAAACTTTCGTCAAACGCGAACGTAACGTTCTACTACACATCAGATACCGCAATTATTTATCGTAAATCGGAAAAATTGTTGGCAAGCTTCAGATAACGTAACAATATTACCAACGTCATACATGCTGCTCGATTATATACACATGCTCTCGGAATAGCGCAATGATATATCATATTGTTAATTATCTTGTGGAAACGATCGTTTCGCTATCATCTTCGTTATCATACGCAAACTGTCGAAAGTTTTAGTAACGTGTTATCTCTTTTCTGCTGTTGCAGCAAGATCCAATGTCTCATAGGATTATCGAAAAACGCAGGAGAGATCGTATGAATAATTGTTTGGCCGACTTGAGCAGGCTCATACCGGCCGAGTACTTGAAGAAAGGCCGAGGAAGAGTGGAGAAGACCGAAATCATTGAAATGGCTATACGTCACATGAAGCATCTTCAAGGTCTTCGACAAGGTACTAATCGGATCGATCGAAAAGGATATTTAAATCAGGCTTTCCAAAGAATGCTTGTAATTTTTTAACCACTCAACCACGTTTGAACCTTTTTGCAAGATTTTAAAAAATAACGCTACTTTTACTTTATTCCTTAATGCGAATTTCTTATTACTTTTACTTAATTTCCTAGAAGATAACAATTCTCTCACAAAAATATCGACCAATATGAAATTACGTGTCCTGTGATTATGCTTTTGATAGTATAGTAGACGTGTCTGGCTTTATCTCGATAATCCGTCGTATTTACAAGAATTTTATCAAATTTCAGAGTCGAAACACCCAGCCGTGACGTCGGTGCACACGCATCCCGAAGACAGCGTGGACAGTGTATCGCATTCAACTGTCGCATCTACCGCGGCAGAACACTACAGGCTGGGTTTCCAAGAGTGTCTGAGCGAAACCGTGCATTTCCTCGTGGAAGTGGAGGGCTTTTTTGCCAGAGACTCTTTATGTGTTCAACTGATCAATCATTTGCAGCAGCACTGCGAGAAGATCCTAGCTACCAGTGAGTTCTTACGAAATGAAATAACGAAGATTAGCGTAAATTAGTATAGCGCAAAGTTGCTACAAATGCACGAAAAGAAAAGAGAAAAGAGGAGATCGGATAAGAAAGCGAAATTAATGGCGTGAATTTTATACGATTACAAAATTCACGATTGCAGGTGACAGGCTGGGTTTCCCTCATCCAGAGATGCCAACCGCGAACGGTATCGCGAACGGCTCTAGTTACGCGCACACCAGCATTCCGACGATGTGTCAGCCGAACGGTCATTCGGACCACGGCTCGAGCTCCGGTGCAAGTTCCTTCGGTGATCCGGAACGTCCTCTGCGCCCAGCGATCATCCCACCGCCGACTATAGCGAGCGACGACAGCAATCACAGCAGCCATTCGCACAGTACACCGCCGAGTACCAACTGTAAGCCTTCCAACTACAAGTTCAAGAGCTCTATCAAGCAAAGGTTCTCAGCGGAGAGGATAAAATCCAGTCCGCCGCCGACCATCAGCATGGAAAAACCATCCGCGTCTCACGGAGTTCCGATCTTTGCCCTTCACGACGGTGGCGCCTTCTACGTTCCGTTAACCGTCGAAGCTTCTCTGTTAAGGCCTCATCTGAACTTCATGTCGGACACCGGACCCGACACGGTGCTTCATCCGGTCACGATATCGGTAAACTTCAACCATTCGAGTCCGCCAGCCTGGTCACACCACCATAGTCCTACGCACCAGCAACAGACATAAAGGAAAGTCAGGAATCGTATCTGAATGTAACCCGATATCCTGTTTCGCTCGTTCCAACCGTCGATACACGTGTACGCGTATACGCGTGTCTTCGTACGTCTTGGATCCACGAATCCTAAATCCGCTCATGCTAAAATTGGCGTTGTCGGTATGCCGAACACCGTGTCTCGCGGTGGACGAGGAGAATGGGCGACGGCGCGGATCGATCGCGCTCGTTCAAAGACACGATCGACTACCGTGGAATCATCGAACGATTCGTCCAGATGTTTCGAAGATCGTGTTCGATCGGTTCTTGGAAAAGAAACGGTCATCGTTGCACGGTGACGGCGATTTTATTCTCTTTCTGATTCTTTAGCTTACGTTAACGTCGGAGGAACGCTGGTGTATAGCGTGTTTTAGCGTTTTACGAAGGAACGAGGTGTCGAGGATGGTTTTTTCTTTCTTTTGTATATTTACCGAGGCTGTGGGTTGTCTTAGCATTTACGAGATTTGAGAGAAAGAGCGATTATAGAGAGACGTCGTTGGTAGAGATCGAGCGTCAGGGCTCGAAGGCCCGGGGTTGCTTTAGCTTCGGTATGTTTCTCCTTTCGTCGGTATCGTCACAGTCGAATCCCGTTCCTCCCACATTTTTTCCCCTCTCCCTTTCTGTTACGTCGATCTTTGTTTCCTTGTATCTTCTTTTTACCCGTTTCACCCTTCCCTGTGCTTCATTTTCTCTTTGTTCTTCGGCTGGACAAGTGCGTCGGGCGATGAATAAAAGTCGCAACAGTATCGAACTCGTCGAATTACGTCAATCGGAGCGTAATTAGTATTAAATAAAGATTAATCGATGTGTTTATGTTGGCGAAGCAACTGAGCTACAACCGTATAAATACATATGTACGTGGAACTCTTTCGTAGCACTGGAGCCTGGATCGCCCGCAACATATTCGATCGGCCGACAAAGTTCTGTTTTCGAAACGTAAGCTAGCCGACAAAAGTGCCTACGATATTTTCAGTTAACAAATTCCATTTATGTGATCGTTCCGTATGTACGAAGATAGTGGTTTATTTCTTTTCTGCGGATAATTCTGTGTCACGTTCGATCGCAAGAACGATCGATTCTGCTCGGCGCCCTGGCAAACGGGCCTCAGCAATTAAAGACTGACCAAGACCTGCATTACACTAAATTCTTGTAAGATCATTGCATTAAATATATATTTGTACATACCACGTTTAGTTGTAACGTTAACGAAGAATTTATGCGGAATAAATTATATTTACCATAGCCCTTTACCTCTTATCTCATCTTCCATGATTTTCTTATAAATGTACGTATATGTTAAACGTATTTATCGTTATCTTAACACGGCTGAAAATCGAAAATATTCTCTTCAAAATTTCGGAAAACTCGGGGATCTTTTAAACGTTGCTTTTAATGCGATACAAATGAAATCAGAGAATGTCGATTAATTATAATTTATAATCGAATAACTTTCATTAAAAGCAAAAGATGTTTCGTTCTGTTGGGATTCGAACATTCGAAGAATTTATATACAAGCCTACGTAATGTTTTCAATTTTTACGTCGAGAATTTTATTTAACGAGGAAATCCCCATGTCTGTGCAAAGATCGCTTCGGGAAGGAATAAGAATGAAACAATGCGGTTAAAATTTTTTTTTTTTATTACATCAACATAATACTGGCTAAGGGTCAAAACAATTGAAGAACGCGTCTATTAGGGGCACCGAGATTAACACAGGCAACTCGGAAGTGAAACTCGCTGGCGAATACGAGGAAGATCCGGTGGTGTAACCGAGCTCCTCGATCGGGAGCGAGTTTTCTTCGAGCCGCGAAAGGGATGGGAGCACAGTCTAATGTTCCCTAACTAGAGATAAATACATTTCTTATACAAGTAATAAAATTATTCGCAGCGAGGCAACCAAGTCTTCGAACAAATCAGCCTTTAACGAATCCTTCGAAAAGAAGATTAAAAAGTAAGGGATGGCGAGGCAGCAGCGGGTACACTCTTTATGTGTCCAACTCGAATCGCATCAGGTTAGTGTTTTTCGTTTAGGTATATGGGAATCTGTATGCGTGTATTATATGGGTGCGTGTTACGTGTTCTACGCGTGTTTCTTTCGTAAACGCCAGGAAGTCGTGAATAAAGAATGTGTTATCGAATTAATAATGTGGCGCGGAGGTCTTAAGTGATTCGTCGTGACCGGCCGCTGCCCCGTGTTTAGTATCGCGCAATTAAGCTGTGATGATCACACGTCATCATCCCGTTCTGTTTCATCGGTTGTGTGTAATTGTTGTTGTTGTTGTTGTTGTTATTACGTTTAATTGAAAAACCTAACTACACATAGTTCAAGGGAACTGAATATTGTTCTGCTTTTTTTTTTGACGTTTTCTTTCTTTTTTTTGTTCTTTTAGTTTTTTTTTTTTTTTTAGTTGTTTTGTTTTACCTGTAATTGGACACATATTCGTCAATGTAAAGAATGAAGTAAAAACGTAAGAATCCACCTAGCATATGTGGGGTGTGCGCGGGGCGTGGGTGAACTGAATGTGCAAATTCGGATAGATGCGCGGATTCAATACTATCGGATAATGTAACGGGGGTAAGCACAACATCTTTTCACTTTTTGTATTATTATTATTAGTCGAGTATGAGTTGAATGAAGCAGCCGCGGCGTACTGCATCCTATCGGAGGATCCCCTCGCGGAGGAGACGCTCGTCGGGCACCAGCCCGCGGACTGCGAGCTTCCGAGGAAGCTTGATGGTTACTTTTTCTTCTGGGCTTTCTCCGCGGCTTTTGTGACCTTGCCCTGGGTATCTTTAAAGGTGACACTCTGCAAATTAATAGATTTTAACGTTAAATCTTTACCGATTATGCTCTTGGAAGGGATAACAATACGCGATACAAGAGACATCGTTTTATCGTACAGGTTTGTTAGTTTCGAAAATATCTCCAAACAGCGATAGCTTTGTTATTTGACCGATCGATTTATGAAAAAAAAAAAAAAAAAAAAATGAAGAGGAATACAACCTTCACTCGTATTTTACGCAATGCCACGACCTGGATTTTTCTATGATTTTCGTATAACAGAAGATTTTGAGATTTTTCTTAGATCGATAGCTCTTGTTGTTTGTTTGATAGATGCGTTTAATGTGCATACTACGGTAGCGTTCAAAATCAAAGTACAAAAATTGAAATTAATTCTTTAGAAATCGTGTAACACGACGTTTATCGAATATCCTTTAGACAGTGATGCTTTATCTTTCCTTATTTTTCTCAGAAATCTATATACCCCGTGTAATCTACGTAACAACATAGCTGTGTACATTACATAAATAAACTTTTGCAATATATTCTGTAAGAGCGTCATGAAACTAACATAATGATCGTTTAAAAGTTAAAGATAAGGGTAGATTAATACGAAGAGTTTCGAATACGCATAGTATCTAAAAGTAGATATAATTCCTCAATAATTTTCCTGCCTGAATAAACGTATTTGTACGGCTTTATTTTTTATCAATTGGCGTCATTTTATCAGTTATTTACCAAGCGTTTGACGCTATCGGACGAGGGTTAACGTCACGTCACTCTTTCTTACGTCCTAATATAATATTCTTTAAGATTACGCAATCTTTAGAAAAATATTCTATCTTTTCTTAAATTTCAATTCCATCGGAATTTCCTTAGTATAGTTTTATTTTAGTTTCCTACGACAGTAGATTCGTCATTCCAAAAATATAATATTACAATACTCTCGCTCTTGGCGAAATATCAAATTACTCTCAAGATGTACACGAATAAATATTTCATCCGAGGAAATTATATCTTAATTTCGTAGAAACAGTTATTAAACTGGTCGTGAATATATTTGTCAATGTAATCTTTCCTCGCGACAAATTTCAATAGTATCCTTGCATCGGATTAAAAAAGGTTTCGCTCGAGACAAAGTACCTACAGGTTACTATACCCGGTACTTTAGATTGCGTAACGCGCCAAGAGATGTCAGAGGTCTGGAATAAAATAAAAGTCATTATACTCTTGTCATGTTGCCATGACATTTCGACCATCGAAAACCATTAAATATCAAAGGTGAATACCGCATGGTGTACACATATCCATCGGCGTCATCGATGCGCTGTATTCTTCCAATTTTTTAAATTTATCTCGATCCAGCGAATTCTCTATGTTTCCAGAGCCTCTTTAACAAAGATTTTAATCAATGCAAGAGACGAGGAACCTTGCACAAAGAACATCAAACGTTGTATGCGCACATATCGGTTTCAATGAAACTCCGCAAATAATTGAAACGTACGCCGAGATATTCGATACTTTATAACGAAGTTTTAATCAATTACAGTCGGTTACACATCGCTGCAAATGTTGCGATTAATTCGTATCGGAGAAGAGAAACGCCAGCTACGTTATTAAAGCTTCTCTTCGTAAATTAAATATTTTCCATTTCGCGTCTATCAGAGCTCCGTAAAAATATAAAAAGCGTAAGAAAAGCGCTTGAATCGGCCGATGTTGCTAGATCACATTATAGGCAATTATTTTATTACCTGATAAGTCTCCTTGCACCATTTGAATCGACGTTATCGATGAAATTTTACGAGCTACTAATTACAAGTTACTTAACATCCGTAAGAGTTACCGAATTAAACGGACGTGTTGTTCTTCTAACGACGATAGTGCCAATGATAATAATAATAACGGTCGTAAAGAATCGCCTACGAAGCACGAAATATCCGTATGAAATAATAATCGTACCTTTATGACGCCCACAGCGACAGTCTGACGCATGTCGCGAACAGCGAAACGTCCCAGCGGCGGGAATTCCTGGAAAGCTTCGACGCACATCGGTTTAGTCGGCTGCAACATCACGATCGCAGCGTCTCCGCTTTTGATGCTTTTCGGATTCTCTTCGGTAGTCTTGCCGGTACGACGGTCGCATTTCTCTTTAATCTCGGCGAATTTGCAGGCGATATGAGCAGTGTGGCAGTCGAGCACCGGCGTGTAACCGTTGCTGATCTGCCCGGGATGATTCAGGACGATTACTTGAGCGGTGAAATCGGCAGCTCCTCGCGGCGGCTGATTTTTCGAATCACCTGCTACGTAGCCACGTCTCAACTCTTTCACGGAGATGTTCTTTACGTTAAAACCGACATTGTCGCCAGGCAATGCCTCCGTCAACGCCTCGTGATGCATCTCCACCGATTTCACTTCGGTGGTCAACGCTGCTGGAGCGAATGTTACCAGCATGCCTGCGAAAGCAAAATCGTCGATCACCATTTCGAACGAAATATCGATACGAATATCGAAATTACGTTTTCTTGCTATTTCATTCAAGACACGTTTCTAGTCGTAAAAGTCAAAGAGAAGACCTTACCGACGATTACTAGACATTTCTCGTGAAAATTAAACTAACGAATTGTTCTCGTGAAAAGGGTCGTCGAAGAAAAATGACGAAGCATTTAGGCGAGTCCTAAATATCCTAAATATCCATACCTGGCTTCAGAATACCGGTCTCCACACGACCGACCGGTACAGTACCGATACCACCGATCTTGTACACGTCCTGAAGCGGTAAACGAAGAGCCTTGTCGGTGGGTCTGGACGGCGGCAATATAGCGTCAAGGGCTTCGATCAGGGTCTTTCCATCGGCGTTACCATCTTTACGCTCCACTTTCCACCCCTTGTACCACGGCGTGTTCGGCGATGGTTCCAGCATGTTGTCACCGTGCCAACCAGAAATCGGCACGAACGCCACGGAAGCGGTGTTGTAACCGATCTTCTTGATGTACGACGATACCTCTTTCTTAATTTCCTCGAAACGAGCTTCCGAGTACGGCGGATCGGTCATGTCCATCTTGTTCACGCCGACGATCAGTTGCTTTACACCCAAGGTGAACGCCAGCAGAGCGTGTTCGCGCGTCTGTCCGTTCTTCGAGATACCAGCTTCGAATTCACCGATACCAGCCGCGACTATTAACACGGCGCAATCGGCTTGACTCGTCCCAGTGATCATGTTTTTGATGAAATCGCGATGGCCGGGAGCGTCGATGATCGTCACGTAGTATTTTGCCGTCTCGAATTTCCAGAGGGCGATATCGATCGTGATACCGCGCTCGCGTTCAGCTTTCAGCTTGTCCAACACCCAGGCGTACTTGAACGAACCTTTGCCCATCTCCTGAGCCTCCTTCTCGAACTTCTCGATCGTACGTTTGTCGATACCGCCGCATTTGTAGATCAAATGACCAGTGGTGGTCGATTTGCCCGAATCGACGTGGCCGATCACCACGATGTTAATATGAATCTTCTCCTTACCCATGTCGACGCTCTAGTTACCTGCAAGATTGACCAGGCTACGTGAATGCTCGGCTTCGTTATCGATTTCTGGGTTCGCTCGACTCGTTTATGGAAAGGCGATTAGTCGCGACGCGCGCGATCCCCTTTTCAGTTATGTCGACATCGGACGCTGTTCGTAAGAATCGAAAGGATATTTCGCACGAAAATAACGGCCGTTTTTTCGTTTCGTTTTTTACATTTTTAATCTACACAAAGGATTTCCCTTTTCTTCGTAGATTATGACCGGTTGAAATCGGACTAACCGCGCGTCCTATTACATCGCAACTTCGTTAGATCGCGTAACCTTCTATCAAAGCTCGTATTAAAAAAGCCAGTTAAAAATACGATTTTGTCTTTCAACTCGATATCGCGTATACAGTTTCTTACCCTCAAATGCAACTTTCTAACGGTATAAATAAGCTCGACTACCTTTGACCGAAGATAGACACCAGACGTATACATTGCAATCGATAAAGCTTATTTTGATCCGAGCTTACTTCGACTTCTTTGAGCAGTTGCAAGTTATAAACGATGGATAAATTATAGAAGGTGACAATTATTTTTACGCCAATTCGATAGTTTAGCTGCTATTAAGATATTTTCACAATTATTTCATATTTTTAGCTTATTCGATTTAATTTCATCAAAGAGACAATTCTCGTTTCAAAGAACCGAAAGAAGTTTCAAAGGAGAAGAGCAATCGTCGAATTCATCGAATTTATTTGTCTCGTGTACGCACAGTGTGTCCTTATTCATTTACGCATAATTGATCGTACAGGTCCTTAACAATTGACCGGAATTCGATACACCACGGAATGTTGTTCGTTGTCGGATGGGAATACGACGAAACGTTAGCTCGTGATGAGATTTGAATCGTTCGTCGCTGACTGATCATACGCGTACTTATACCACTGGCACGCCAGATATCCCATAGTCGATGGCAGTTTTATTGGTTCGTTAACAGACTTTGCGTGACAGTCGTGTCCGTTTCTGTTTCATATTTAATGTCGTGGGAATTTGGAAAGATTATATTTCTTTGTTACGTTTTTTATTATTCTTTAGGGCTAATCTTTCGTGTAAAATCGTCTAACACGGTTAAGAAATATTATCTAGAGAAAATTAAAGAAATTAAATTGAACAAACGAAAGAAACGTATTTAGATCTGTGAAAATTTTATTGGAAAAATAATAATGTCTTTTGCTAGATAGAATTTTTTAATTATTTTGTATACTGTATTCCTTCTTTAAGACGCGTTGTTCAAACGACGCAACTTTTTCTATCGCGATTTTCCTATTTTCCTTCTATTTGTAAATTTAATAAAATTTCTTTTTCTTCTTCGAACCACACGTCGTTTGTCTTAATCACGAGAGGTGCTCAAATATCATATCGTTACATAACAAACGTTTCCCGACACGTTTCGGTGTATGGTTCACACATTGACGAGTGGAGCTGTATCGATTGCTCGGATTCGACGAATCATGCCGCTTCCTACGATTATTACGTCCGTAGGATGTATCGAATTTCTCTCAAGTTTGTAAGCAATAACGAGAGTGCAACAAATCGAACCCGTTTGAGAATAAATCACACCTAAAAGGAATATGAACTAAAAGACAAAGAAAATGCGAAATTTTACGTTTAAAATTTTGTTCATTAAATCGACCAGTTTAACGAGTTTGCATATTGCAATATTCACTTCGAGAAAGTCGCTACTCCTCTTTAAGATAGTCTATGTAGCGCTTCGTTTCTTATTAAAAACACCTACAGGAAAATTGTCTCGTCAACTCCATCTTACCCTTGTTTGTCGTCTTATTACGTAAAAGTTTACAAGAACTCGCGAAACGACCAGCTACCCCTTAAGAACACACCCCCTGCGTTATAATCACGTCGTTCTAATCGAGAATACTTCGCAAACTCACGAACCCCGTGGATCGCGACATTCTTTCCCCATAACTATCGCGAACGAAGTAATCTCGGACGAGAATAAGACGAGAACACGATTGATTATCAACAGAATGCGTTGAGTTTCACTGGCTGATCGATCGTAACACTTTTTTACTCGGGGTAAGTACTGAATCACGATGGGCGGTCGGGGTAATTACTTATTACATTCGATCGGATTACAGGACGATTTCTCGCGGATTATCAACGTTTCGAACTTATATCGCGCGCCAAATGGCCCGATCGTAATTGCTCGGTGGACAGGGTTCGTTGCACGTTGTCGACTATCGAGAGAACAATTAATATTTACGTGTCAACGGAGGCTAGCTGACGAACCGCGAAGGGTATTGATTCGACGAAAGGGCCCCATGCGGGCCACATCGAAAATACCATCGGTGCGAGTATGCGCGCTTATTCGGTCGAGCCCTACGAGAAAAAAAGAGAGACAGACACACCACGGCGATCAGCATTGTCGTGCTTTAATTTTCACCCCACGAAAATGTCTCTCCGGCCACCCAGACCTCGCTTACGATCGATATTATTCCAAAGAATCACGATTAAACCCCATTCCCTTATTACGAACCTTCCTTTCGTGCATTTTTCCTTCAAAAATTGCGACTCGCGGATGATACGATGTTCGAACGATTAAAAGATCCCATGGAAATCGCGTTAACGTAGCGCACACGTTCGATAGCGTGCAACGATTCGCATACACCGGCCTCTTCTAATAATAGTCAGAGCGACCGAGCGAAGCAGCCATTTCGCGATCCGCAATTTCAGGCTCGCGACACGGACATCGCCTATCCAATATCTCGAACGATGCACCATCTCGAATCGACGAAAGTGCCATGCTGCGCGTTTTCTCCAGTTTCGGAGATCGTTGAACCGTAAACACGTTTTACAACGTTCGCACGCAACTCGCGCTCGTATGATGCAACTGAACATTAAGGGTAAAGAGGTTAAGCGAAGACGAAACTGCCGGTGCTATCTCAATACCGGTTTCTAGACACTTACCTCTTTTCCAATAGGTTTACGCAAACTCCAGCAACGAACAGGAAGATAAGTCACGACGAACAGCGAGATAAGTAACGCGAATTAAGCGGATGCGATTACGTCGCGAGATGCTCGCCCTCGACCGCTCAGCGTAATGGCCGCGGCAACGAACTAGCGGCGCACTTCTCGCCAAGTGCCCGGTCCTCGCCTACTCGTATTCTACGCGATCGGTCGAATCTGTTCTAACGATACACTCGACTTGGAAATCTTTTATACGCGACGAATATAGTCTATCGAGTCTTTTACATCACCGTTAGTCTCTTATCTACGAAAAACGAAACGTGCACAGGGCGGATTTGCACCGGGTCGAATCAATATGTCGGCAGCGGCCGGCACTGCTCCACTTCCGTGTTACTATTAGAAGAGTAACGTCTGCTTCGTTTACATCGATTTTTACGTCCGTCGCGTTATAATTTCGCAATATCGCTTGGCTCGGAGTTGTCCGAAGGATTTACTTACCGGTATCGACGGGATGGAGAGGCTGGAAAATCCGCGTGGTATCGCACGTATTTCTCTCC
>NT_177059.1:2282958-2328275 GCF_000188095.3 Bombus impatiens | reverse complement strand
TTTCTCTCCTAGCCACTAGGACGGGACACGGTGACAGAGAGAGTCGCGGAGGGAGAAGGAGAAAAGGCTCGGGAAGAGCGAGAGAAGCGGGCCGGGGTGAAATCGCAGTGTCATCTGCTGGCGTAACCTGCGGCCAAGGGTGAAGGGCGCATGTGCCATCGACACGGTCGACGATGGTCCGCGAACACGATTGGACGGACCAGGGACCAGCCTCGACCGTCTATTTTTCACCGGCGCCACCGCTCTTAGTTTTGACCGATGATGCATCCGCGAGTAGATTCGCCAACTGCCGGATAAAAGCTCGGTCGGTGCATTTCGGGCGAGCGCGCACGCGAACGCTCGCGGCCTCTCGCGACAGAGATCAGCTTTTAATGCCTCGTCGAACGATTGCAAGCGCGATGGTTGTCCGAGACGTTCGTTGACCCTCTCTGTGTACCGTTCCTCGGCGGCCTTGTGCAGGTCTGTCCCTTGGGATAATCTCTTTTGAAACCTATAGTTTTCCCTCAATAACTTTCTCAAATTCCGATAGGTCTTTGTAAAATTCGACAATAGTTCACTTCTCAGAGGATATTTTTCCTTCGTATTACCTTTCAAATTGTTACGGAGGCAACAGGTTCACAGGTCGATCGGCAGCTTTACAAACAATTGACCGATGTTATTGCCACGAGGAGCAGTTTTGTTTCTCCGTGTTTCAATTGGATTTGTTCGTCGCGTGACTAATTTCATCGAACGTTAAATGAAATTTTTTGTAAAATAAATCGTACGTTTAGCTTTTCTGCGACATGTCGTTGGAGTCACGTGCTTATTTCATCAGAAATAGAATGGCGAATAGTTATTGCGAGCGAGGTCAATGCTCGGTGTATCTAAAAACTGATAGAAAGATTTTTATTATTATTTATTATTTATTATTATTCGTCTTATTTCCCGTAATTTACGATCGAATTATATATTCTTCACTATCTTGTTTACAAATATTGTAGAAAAAATATAAATAATAATTAGCTATATGCAGCGACGAAAAAGAGTATCGACGGAGATTACATAGCTATTCTTGTAAAATCCTATACGAAAGTCTGGTTTGTGACAATGCTTCGTCGCTGTATATTTTCTTGATGTTATTAATTCGACTTAAGGTTCATCTTTATGGAACACCCCACGAACTTCTTATTTGAGAATTTTCGATTGACTTTGAAGAACGTCTCATCGATTGTTCCCTTAATTAAACGCTGATCGAACGAGCAATTGTTCAGCGAATACAGCGGTTTGCGTAGCATATACGTTATCTGAAATAATGCAGCGTCGCTGAATGTTGAGTGAATGGAAATTTTTGTTTAAATATTAAAAACTATATTTATACGATGCAGGAGTTTAAAGACTTGTAATTTTTCGAATGGAACACGTAGATTTTGTTTGTACAACAAGTTTTATGCAATTTTTATGAACACGACTAAATAAATGAAAATTTATTTCCTATCAGATAATATAGCGAGTACGTACCTTTACCTTGAACAATTTTTACGTTTCTGCGCGTTTAAATTTCTCACAAATGCAAAAAGATCTCTCTTTCAACAATGCAATTTCTATATCCTATTAGAATCCAAATATCTTTTGAAGTTATGAAATTTCATAATGAAAAAATTGGATCTTGAAACATAGAAGTTGAAACTGTGAAAGACAACGAAACTATTGGAAATAGATATTCGAATCGTTGCGGTGCAACTATTCACACTTGGAGAGTTTCGAGAGTCGCAGGATCAGGGAACTTTTCGATTTATGGATTCACGCTATGGTTAGATATTAATGGTGGAAGATGGAAGAGATCGAGGAGATTGCGTAAGCTCCAATAAATTCGAGTGTTTTAAATTTCAGGCGAACCGAAAAGATTTTCTATGAATTATTATTTTTTTATTATTATTTTCTTTTTATTATTATTACATATCGCGTCTATATACATCTACGTCGTATCAGTAATATCGTAAAACATCTGCGTACATGTCGTTTAATTAATAAATACGTTTTTTAAATGTCCAATAATCCTGTCCTGTCCAATAATAATGTCCTCAAAGTACATCAAAGTACATCACCGTAAAAGTAAAATATGTAAGAACTAAATACCTTCCACGTCATAAATATTTCACTTCTGAAGTGTAAAGATTACCTTCCAAACCTTTGCACAATTGTTTCTTACTGACAGATATGCTTTCTTTCTCTATTTAACGAGCCTGGGTAGACCTGGTCGGTAGATTAAAGCGCTTACCGTAAAGATACATATGCCATACTTTAATTGTAGCCGACTCATAACTGTTTTACGTTTAAGTCTCATTTCTTTCAGGTACTTGCCGAGACCCAGTGACCTGCCTGTTCATTGTTGCCTTTTCATTCTTAGCAGCTGAGAAAGTAATTTTGCAAGAAGTGAAAGTAATTTGCAAGAGTCTCTTTATGAAAAGAAAAATAGTTTTATTTGACTATATAAATTTAAGCTTTCAGCAATTTCTCGTTTTGTACTACGATTTACGTCCAATTCCTTTATTCGATCTGTGTCGTACTCGACTTTTCTCCCAAAACGTAATGCAACTTTGAGATCAAAATTTCGGAAATCAATTCCGACATTGGCGTAATACATTCCCTCCATACACGATGTACAATTTTTCTCTTTTTTTTTTTGTTTCTGCCGTATTTTTATCTTTACGATAATGAAAATTTTTATTCTATATTTTCGACTTCTTCTTCCGCGTAGAATCACCCCCTTTCCGCTTGTACCACCAGTTACCAACCACCCTGTATATGAGATATCTTTTCTTATTTCCATTAGGAATCGCAATATTTTACCATATTTATATACAATGACTTACGAAAGTGCTTGAGCATTCGCTACAGAAAATTTTTATAAACAAGTATATTATGCGGAAACTATTATATATACTATATTATACACATATATATATATATTATTCTGAAACTTTATTAACATTGCAATGAAACACGATCATCGTGATTGTATTAGTGAAATTTGAAACCAATTCGAAAATATATATAAAAGATTGCAAGGTATTTATTGGAAAATCTGATAAAAAATTAGTACATGACGCATGTTAATCACTATTATAAGCATCCTCTATTATTGATACATACAAAATCTAATAACCAATAAATATGATAAAAATAAAATGTTCAGAAATTGTATACCTTGTACGGATATAGATTTAAATAATATACACTTGAAATATATGAGAAGTATACCGTACACTCTATACAATCATACTATGCTATACAGGTAGTTCGTAATTACTTTACAGTATTTGTTTGCTTTATTCCCTGCTTGCATACCTGCTCGGGTGTGAGGGATATATAAGGCCCAAATTTTTCTCGTGGCCACTAGTTCTACTGTTATTCTGGTGCGGGAAACATGGAGTTCTTAAAATCGCTCCTTGGCTTTAACACGAAGAAGGTGGACTTTATGTCAGAATTACCTCTAGAGATATCTCAAATAATACTCCGGAAGCTGGATCCTGAATCTCTCTTGATAGTACCGCAAGTTTCGTACGCATGGCACGAAGTATGTAGTTCTGATTGGTATTTGAGAAAAACAGCAAGGGACTATTTAAAACAGAAAAAAGAGGAAGAGGAACAGAAAGAAAAGGAGGATAAAATTTTGCGCTAGATATTTTTGGATATCTTATATGATATGAAATATAACATTTTTACTATACCAAAGGTATATACAATACATTTGTTTACGGCAAATTCAACTATGATAGTCGGTTAATAAAAGTAATTTTCTAACATTTTTACAAGTATTTATTAAACATAAGATATCTAAAAATTTGTTATAAAAAGAAAGAAGATTCAAACCACCTCATATCAACTTTTTCTACTATCTTACAGTAAAAAATATATAAATGATTAAATGCAATCTAAACGAAATTGTTTGTAAATATTCAATATAACTTCCACTAAATTATTATTAACTGTATACAGACTAATATTACATAACTCTCACATGAAATTTTTTACACGCATTCCTCATACATTTGATTCTCACTGTTTAATGTTACAAATAGCTTTTAGAAAAAAAATATGATATATGTTTGTTTGACGATTGGTTTAATCGGGAGTGTAAACTTCAGATGCTTTGATAAAAACTTCACACATTTACGTGTATATATATATATGCATATCAAGATATATTATAATTGTTATTATTACTAAATTTTTTGAAATTTGAAATAACTTTAAAAATTGAATAAAAAAAGGAAAGTTAATTTTTTGTTTTCAAACTCTCTTTTGAAAGTGTCATATATTGTAAATATTACAAGATAAATCGTAATAAAATATAAAATACTGCATGCGCGAAGTGATTAAAACGTTCGAGTTGAAAATTTAGATTCTAAATAATAAAGTTTAAGTGTAGTACATTTAACATTAGTTAAGAATATTGATACCTTTTAATCTCTTCTTCTGTTAACATGCATTCTATTAAATGAATGATATAATATTGACTGATGAATATTTTTTATATGTATGTGCTAATAATACACACATATATTTTTTTTATGAACACAATACAAAAATTTGTTAGAAACTTTTTCATTCCAATTTAAAAACATATAAACTACAATAAATATTAAAAATGCATGTTGACAGTTTTCAATCTTGTTTCAGTGAACCATTAATGAAAATTATAATTTCATAATGATGATGATGATGATGATGCTGATGATGATGATAACGACGACGACGACGACGACTACGACGACGACGACGACGACGGCGACGACGACGACGACGACGATCGTATTTTTTATAACGAAAACTATTTTGGTGAGGATAACGATAACGACAGAAATTGGAACAGAGGGAATAATCGACCAAGAGGAAATCGTAATTGTCCTATATGTATGATGCAGAATGCTCAGGTGCCGCTCCTGGTTTTCCAAAATTTATAATTATTGTAAGGAATCTAGTAAATTCAGTAGATTTGATTAAAAAAGTTAGTTGATAGGATTAGATTTAGATGCATTGGTTTAGATCGTAGTTTTTTATGAAAAATTTCAATTTCCAAAAATGTACAAGATATATATAATGTGTATTATTTACGTAACAATGCCTCCGAACGCCAGAAACTCTGGCACAATAAAAAACTAAACACGATAAAAAATGAGCGGTATGATCAACTTTATCAACGCATTCCTATTTTGTCCGCAATGGATATAATCTCGTTCAAAATGTGTCTGCACCACCAACATGGAAACCAATCGATTTAAAGCTTTAGCGCAAGCGCTAGAAAGGATGGCGTACGTTGCGCCCCTGCTTTTAGGCAAAGAGATTGATAAATTTCACCAAAACAAACCAGAGAGCATGGACAATAAGAATAAGTAGCCGTTAAAGATCCATCGTTCTTCGACATCATTCATCGGTAGCGATTTAACCGACATGAGTCCTGGACTTGGACACGACCCTCTCCCTTCGTACAACATCACCGCATTAGGTAAGGTCAAATACGTCTATTCGTTTTTTCTTGCATGTCGCGTTTTCTTATAATATGTAACCAGTAAGTTGTACAAGTCTTATGAAATGCAATTATTCTCCTATCATGTTCAGGTAATACGGCATTGTGTCTGTGGCAGCAACCGCAGCATATATTGTTTCAATTGGCGAATTTCTGCTTCGCGTTGTCGTATTCAGCACCTTCTTCGAAGAAAGGGATATTGTTCATGCATTCTGTCCTAATAATAGGTTAATAGATTTATACATTTTCCGGAAGAAATCAACGGAATTTCTCAAATCGAACAACTCGTTTATTAAACTTCGCAAATTTTGTCATTTCAGGATTCATGCTGTTGTCAGGCTGGGCATGGCACGTGATCTGCGCACCGGACATATTCTCTTGGAACTTCAGTTTCCTGGTATTGAACATCGGTCAACTGGTTTATATCGTTTATCAAATGAGACCGGTCCGATTCGACCCTGAATTGGAGGAAGCGTACCACACTCTTTTCTATCCATTCAAAGTGAGTACTTTAAAACGTTCGCGAACAGTCCTCAAAAATTTTGTATGCAGTTACTGTTACCGTCGTATAGAGAATGATAGTTAGTCGCGCGATTTCAATGCTTAATGATTCGCGCATCTGTAGATATAAGACGATTTTAACATTCGCTGGTTAATTAAAACGTCAGAAAAGTCTCCAAAGGGATTTTTGCAACAAAACAGCGATATAGATTGTCAGAATTGTTACGTGTAGAATCGACTTTTATAAGGAAGATTTTATCGTTGAAAACAGGTGTCTCGACTGCAGTTTAAGAGGCTAGTGTCCCCAGAATTCGCATCGATAATGTCGTTGCATGCAGGTGAAGCATACGCAATGCAAAATCTAACTCGCACAGACAGATTAGGGCTACTGCTTAGCGGCAAGGTAAACGTTCTCAGCGATTCGAATTTCCTGCATCCTATCCTGCCTTGCGAGTTCCTAGATTCGCCGGAATTCGAGAGCTCTCGGGCATCCGTGGATGACAAATTTAAGGTAAAAGTTTGATATCAGATTAATATTATCATTTGAAAAATTTACTATTTATCTGTCTATAGTAGTAATCTATCGCAATGTCGTAATAAATCGGAATTGGATAAAACGAAACAAAGAAAATAATTATAAAGTTCGAAAAGATGAATTTATTACATGAAGTTACAATAATTTACTTTTGCGTTCAGGTGTCGATTGTCGCCGCAAGCTCCTGCAGGTACTTATATTGGCAAAGATCCGCGCTGGAGTATCTTCTCGTGAAGGAAGCATATTTAGCCACAGTTTTAACAACGTTAGTTGCCAGAGACATTGCCACCAAATTGTACGCTATGAAC
Source organism: Bombus impatiens (assembly GCF_000188095.3). Classification (NCBI taxonomy): domain Eukaryota; kingdom Metazoa; phylum Arthropoda; class Insecta; order Hymenoptera; family Apidae; genus Bombus; species Bombus impatiens. Next base: position 2,321,422 of record NT_177059.1, on the reverse strand, counting down.
AATAAGGTAATAACAATCTCTGGTGGTCATTAGTTCCGTTCTTTTGATATGGAGAATAACTACAGTCATTGGTAGTACAACGTTTATCGAATCCAAAGGATGATTAAAATTGCTCATTTGCGAATTTTTATGGAATTTTTATTAAACTTAAATAATTCTCGAATTAACGTATCGCCATAAGAATATAAAACGGCGTAGAAAACGTAGCCCGCGAATCGAAGATAACATTTTAATACGACGATATTAAGACGTTTGTAAGATTATTCTGCTCGATTAAAAACAAATGAACATCTTTTTCTTAGAATAACATCGGCTTAGATTGTTACAGATAAAGGATCACATTTGGATATAAGACTGCCAACTATCAGCGCGGGGTTAACGATAAATAGCGAATACAGGAGCCCGAGAGCATCTAGACAAGCATTGATTCGCAGGAAGGAATCGTCGATGTCTTCCGATAATGGTAATCTTTTCTACTCCAATTCCTATTCGATTTTAATATTTTATTCGTTTATTCAGTCAAGTATTGATCAAAATTAAGTTCATATTTTTATTTTATCGATATTCCTATAATTCTTTCTTAGGTGTTTCTAATCTGAAAGATCGTCAGGCGAACAATCTCTCGAAGAAAGGAGCGCCGAACATGGAACCTCTTCCAGAAATGCCTTCGTACGACGACTTGGCGTCCAGTGGTGTGGAGAGTTGGTTAGATTCGTCGAGCAAGTATCACAGTTGCGAGATCGTGGACGAGGAATAACAGGAGGCCTCCTTAACGCCGGACACATTTTACGAGGGTGATAGTGAATAGTGCTGCGTTAGGGAATTGCATAATAAATCAAACGAAGACTGCAGTGTTTTAACCGAACTTTATTCCAACGAACTAAGTGATAATGATAAAATAAGCCAGATCATTTCCAGTTGGTGGTTTCCTTTGACGAACGAGAAACTTCATAAACGAGAATCTACTCGCACAGTTTAGAAGAAATGTCGATTTTGATATAAGTTGTTATAATTGTAAGAATAGAATGTCGGTATACAAGTGTGCAACGCGTTTAATTCTGCGTTGATTTTTTTTTTCATTTATATATCATTTATAACATTTTAATTCTTTTCCTTTCTCTCTCGATTAAAAATATGATAAATATCGTAAAATAATTTTTTGTTAAAATGTTCGATTAATGTGTCAATTAAAAAACATTATGGTAGAGTAAACATGCAAACTATAAATACGATCTACGAAGACTTAATCAAATGGATAACTTTTAATATCTACTTTATTGAAACATAGATATTGATATACTAATTAAATATTTAAAAACTACTTAATGAAAAAAGTGTGTATTAGTGTGTGAAGTAGAATTGTTTTATTTTAAACGTAAAGAAAACATAAGTAAACGATAAATCGATATTCTGGTAGCCTAAGTCTAAGCAAAATGAACACCAAATGAGACAGTCGTAGCGCAAGACACACTCTAAGGAACGGAAATAGTGTTTAATCAAAGAATAAAATGAGCGTGGAAAGCTCAGGTGTAGTGTTCAAAAATTTACCTGAAGCACGTTTTTACACAATTTAGAAGCAGTTTAACACGCACAAGAAGCAATTTTATTCATTTTTAAAAGTAAATTTTCAACAAGCTTTTCCGCGTGGAGTTGTATATTTCAAATCGCGTGGATGTTGTAATTTTGAGAATCAATTTATTAAGCTACTACAAAAATAAATATTACTAATCGATATTACTAATTCGCAGCCTCGCTAGATCTATAATTCAGATGTCGTTAACGTAAATAGCAGAAAAATGCTGTCTAAATGCAAGTTTCGAGCGATAATTGTGTGAAAGTTCTTGTGCAACGAGGTATCCAGAAATTCTAATTAATATAACTATCACCGTTCTATCAATATGCATTGTAATGTTTAAATACACATTTTATATAAGTTTTAATTACTATTTTCCTGTCAATAAATATAATAAATAAAAACAAAAACTTGTACGGTTCATTAATCAATGTTCACTCCTCCATCTGCTGTTGATTTTTGCCTTTAATTAAAACATTGTAAACTCTGCGATGGATAATCATGCTGAAACAGGAATATTCGTGTTGAAATTAATTTTTAATTAACGAGATAGATCGAAGAATCTATTACATTATCACAACATTTTTAGGATATTTATAAACTATTAGAATTATATTATTTTTTTTTTAAATAAAATTTTGAGAATAGAACTGAATATTTGTATCTGTAATATAACTGAATATATGTAATATTTATATGGAAGATAATTACAATTAACGCATATTGAAATGTTCGACGTATTCATTTCACGATGTTTCTTATGGATTATACATATTCAACTCATTTCATTAATGGTCAATCCAACATTGCGATATACACTGGCGCACATAACTCGTAATTTTACTTTTGTACGATTTTCGTTTCATTTCCACGTTTGTTACCCAATAAACTAGTCTTGTTACCTGATTGTAACTTGCTTTAGGAACGTAAAATTTTACTTGTGATTTGTTCGATTCTCACGATATGAAGTAATCGTTCCATAATCTCCCATCCTTGATTTAACGAACATTATAAATTATTAGCTCTTTCAGTTTTAATAAAAATTTCATTTATCCAAAAATGTTGTATATTTCACAATATACAATATATACAATTTCTAAAAATTCGGAGTCGCTTAAGAACTTAATTCACATAGAATTTTTGTAAAAATATTCATTGTCATATCTAAAAAATAAACATTCGTTTCAATTCTATCGGAACAGACGAATACATTAAATAAATGTTATCAAAGAATGAATTTTTTAAATGACGATGAATCGATGTTAAGGAAGTTACGTGTTCAAAGCGTTATTCACGTGTCTGCAAGAAGTTATTCGCGTATAGTCTGAGACGATCAGATAGATTGACAAAAACGAATATAGGCTAGCAATTAACATTTGCTTTATTATCTTTTCCCTCTATCTTGACCGAAGGGCCATTATCTACTTTAATTCAAAGTGGCTCGAAATATAGCACGGATAGTCGAAACGGACCTTCAGCGGAAGAAGATTGATCTGATGGCGAAATACGACGGTCAAGTCATTCGTAAGTGTAATTACCAGCGGAGTTCACTGAAATAACCCAATTACAGTATCTACGATTTCATGAACGTCAGCGGAAAACTACCATTCTTCTGCTTGTAAAATGCAATTGGTCTGACATGCAAATCGACATTTCATTTTCCAGGATAATTTTATTGCTTTCTGTATAATAAAACACGATCAAATTAAGCGCAATACTAGTTACGATCACCCATTCAAAATAAAATTAATCGTACATTTCAATTACGTGGAATTAACATCGATGTGCTTGTGTGTAATTTTGGTATTACGTAAACACGTTCTGCGTGATAAATCGGTATAAAATGGTTATCTTGATTAAGGGCACCTGAATTAACAAAGACGATGAGCGTTGAAAATTATCACGACTTTTCAAGAGATAGATGATTTCACGGAATGAAGCGATAAGAACGACGAAGAATGTAGTCTATTTCTCTCAGACCTGTCTTGTAGTCAAAACCTTGCTTGACAATGTTCAGTGAACTTCGAACTATCAAATCTTTCGTAGTATTAAAACGTGAAAAAGCTCATTATGCATCGGATAATATCTAACGACAGTATTACGTCAGAAGCAATACATTCAATCCTTAAAATACAAAACATGATACGTATTATCCTGACTGTTTTAAAAAATAAAAGACACAAATTATGTCTGTTTGATACTAAAACTTAGACACATATTTTTGAAATTACGAATTTAAAAATGATTAAGAACAAGAAATTAAGTCATACGTGTTACGTATTTTTCATGAAATTACGAACGTTTCAAGATTCATATGCCAGCCACTGTTCCTCTATTCTCCTCATTTCCGATTCGCTGCAAAGTGTAACGACCACGGAAACGCTTCTACAAACGTGTTCTCGACTCTAATATCGAGCAATCGGAGCTTGATCGTTTGTGGTACGAAAATGCCGATTCGCGCCTTTGCTTATGCAATTGGGTTACAAAGGATGAGGAAAGTGTAACATTCCTGCCTCATGACGATGTCGATATATATATAATCCGTTTCTACCTACCTTCCTTTATTAAAAGATATTCAGCTTCGTGGATATTTCCCATTCTACAAATTGGTTTAATAATCTGATTCTTATTTTCATTCTTATTTTAGGTCTAAATCTAGCTCTAAATCTGAAAATTTCTAGCAAAATTGCGAGCCCAAATTTGACTAAAAATCATTCGTAGAAAATATTTTAAATTGCCGCAGCATATTGAAATTTTCAGCAGGAATAATAAGAGTGTGTTGGAAGAAAATGGAACACAAGGGAAAATGGTCGTGAAAGGATATAGACGGGAAGGTGGATCGAAAAGGGGTTAGCGCGAGGGAAAGTAGGATGAAGGTATACAAGTAAACAGTAACGAAGTGGTATGTAAGCATCGAGGAGCTGAAGGAAGTGTGCAAGATGCGCGCATATAAACGCATCCTTCACGCGTCCTTCTCGCAACGTTAAAGGTTATGTTCCTTGAAATGAGCAAGGAGGGTGCTCAGCAGGAGAAAAGTTAATGGGGTACATGTGAGAAAAGGTAACGTTGAATCAGAAAGTTACATAAAGATGGGAGAATTAAAATTCGAAAGTGATACGTACTGTGTGTAATAACACGTTAAAAGTAAAAGAGAAATTATTCAAAATAATCGAATAACAGCTAGTAAGAATAAAAGAATAAAATTCTTCCGAAGAAGATATCTTCTTATACATAATACGTAAATCTTCGATCGAGTACAAATTGTCCAAAAGATACTATATAAATATGGAATAAATATAAAATAAAAAATGTAATGAAATTAAGCGAACGAATTACTGATTTAATAACATCGATATTTCTGATAACATCGAATTAAATTTATTTTACACTCGACCCGGTCGAGGTAATAAACTATAAGAAGGGCAGCGACCCTGTAAAGTAATACCTGGAAATAACGCGTTATAATGTACGATGGAGGAATCTAGAAGATGGATAAGAGTACAGAAAGTTAGGAAGAAAGGCGGTATTGAAAAATACGTTTGGCCAAAGTAAGTGGTAAAAACGGAAGGAGGGTAAGGTCCAGCGAGAACGGGGTACAAGACACCTAAGTAAATAGGAAGTAAAAAAAACAAGAAGAACGGAGACAAAGAGAGCGTAGCGCGGAAGAGGGCAAGGGTGAACTACTAAGGGAACGAGCTATCAGTTGGAAGCGACTAAGGCTAAAGGGGAATACAGGAGGGAAGTATTGTGGTGAAAGAGAAATGTTCGGTCGTAGTCGTGGCGGGGGTGCGAACCGAAGTTCGTGGGAAGTTGGCGAGATGATAGTGGCGGGTGCTGCCACCTGCGTGGAGGGCGTGGCGCTAGTTTTATCGGAGTTTAGTCTAACGAGAGCTTTGGCACGCGTCGCACAAGTCGGAAGCAGCACTCGTGTCGCTTTAGTCAGCCGCGTGAGAGCGAGAGAGTGACAGAGAGGGCGTGAGAGCGCGAGAGGCGAACGACGGAGAGGGAAGAGCGAGAGGCACGTTAACGGTGAGCGTGAGCGAGACAGAGAAAGGATAACGGTAGAACGTCGAGAGGACCAAGTGGAATACAAGCGAGAAAAAGATAGATCGGGAGAGAGTGGGCTAGGTACGGTAGCAAGTAGTGAGATGGGTGTATGCGTGTAGCGGAGAAGAGCAGATCGACGGCGACGACGACGAAGAGAGAGAAACGATGTCGTGAAGATGAATGAACGAGCATTCGGACGCAGTTGATGTTACGACGATGGGGAAGGTTCCCAAGTGGAGAACGCGGTATGTATCGGCGCCGCCAGAACGAAGGACAGCAGATCTAAAATCGCGGTGCTGATCGTGCAGACGAGGAGCATAGCGGCGGCAGTGACCATGGCGCCCCTGCTCGCATGTAAACAGTGCTTCATGCTCGACGCACGCTTCGAGAGTAACGTTACTGGTGTCAGCAGCATTTTTCTCATCGAGAGTAAACGTAGCTACAGTCGTCGTCATCGTCGTCGTCGTCATCGTTGTTCCCCAAGTTCTCGTCGGTTCCCCCGAGTTCGATGAACAGCCATCATCGAAGTTGCAACGTCGTCGTCGTCGAGAATATCGCGGACGTCCCCGAGGCAAGACGGTATGGATGGTAGAGACGAGTCATGATCCTCGTCCTGCCACGTCGCCGTTGTCCTCGTCCTCGTCCTCGCCGTCGCCGTGGTGGTCGCCGTCGCCGCCGCCGCGCGAAACCGTGTTCCGGCCGTTTGTGTTTGTTGATTCGTCGTCGATGCGTCGAACGTGTGTGCGCGTGCAAGACGCTGAGCCAAACCTTCGAGCGACGGTCAAACGTGATTGATGCGTCACGCATTCAACTGCTATCTAACAAGTGGTAACGAGCCCGAGAAGCGAGTACGTTAGTGTTTATCCTTGTGAATCTTATAAAATTTTTACTTTTTTTCCCTCGTTGTTACGTCCTTCTCTTACCTCGTCTATATCTTTTACGCGAACTCGATCAGGTTTTAGTTGTTCCTTTTGTATCATCGACAGATAATCGAACGGTGGTCAGAGTATAAAGAGAGAGCACATGTAACCTGAGCGAACGTGCACCGCGAGAGCAGCGTGAATGCGGCGTTGTAACGAGTCTTGATGATTTTCGTCGTAGTATGTAGAATTATGCCTGAGATGTCAGAGATGTGTTCCGCACGCGTTTAAAATTCATCTTAACTTCCGTATTCTCCGAAGCGTTTTTCGTGCAAAAAAATTGTATCGTGATCTTTTATCATGGAAATTGAAATTGATTTGACACGCGTCAGTGCAAAGATAGTCTGTTGCATCAGTAGTAAGTGATACTTGTACCCGTCAACGTATACCTTCCTGAAAACTCGTGTTAAGGTTATTTGCAGCTAATAACTGTGTACCGCATCGATTTTCGAGAGAAACGTTTTTGTAAACGGTCTTAAACTTATTCGAGTACAGCGTCTCTGTGTTGTGACAGATAAAATGGAGCATTGTTATTAATTCTGAAGCGTTATAGTATTACGACTTTACGCGATCGTGACTTTGTTAGAATTGAGGTTATTTTCTTAAAAACGATCAATTTATTCGTTAACGTGTATCTTGCAAAATCTATCGACGACTTTTTTAAAATTTCGGTTTGATTCTAGAAATCTAATCTATATAACGTTTTTCTACCGTACGTTATCTCCTTCTTGCTTTTGATTAAGAACCACCCGGTAAAGTTAACGCGGAGAGGGAAGCTGCAACGTGTATCGCAAATCTGTCTCGTTTCTTTTCTTTTTCCCACGTTTCTTATTCGTGAGAAGTTTCATTAATACGAATTTCATTTATTCAACTTCTTTTTCTATAAGCGTTGAGCTAATTTCGGAAATTTGTTACATCGTTGGCGGTGCTGGGCCTTTTTTACACGAGTTTCTATGTATCGTGAAGCTCTATACGCGTTGTTCGGAAGTTCGATAGTCGAATCGAATGGACAGGTGGCTCTGTGCAAATCTTTCACGGATTCCTCGGTGTGATTTCGATCTCTTTATTCTATTCGACGTTCCATCAATTGTCTTTTCTTCTGCTTTCGCTCGGTAAGAATTTCGAACGACTAATTTTGCCATTTTTGTCAGCTTCAATTTAAATTCGTATTATTAGTTATGCGACGTAAAAGAAATAAAGATCGTCATGTTACAGTTTAAAATACTATGGATCTTGTTTCTTTTGCGATAAGCTTTTGCTTACCACACGTTCGATGATAAATTTTCAGGAATTGCGATTAATTCGCTGATATCGATGCCAGAGGGCAGCATTTAGTTTTGTCAAATAATCATTGTTTACAAAGTCAAATGTAATTATTGACGATTAAAAACGAAGTACTCTCGCTAAATGACTGTTGTTTATGAGTAGATTATCGGAAACGTGATGTTATCGTTTTGGCGAATACTTGTAAAAATTGTAATTCGATATATATTTTAACGAAGAGATATTCAAGCGGTAATTTTTTGATTTAGTTAATTTATCGTAACGTTAAAAGTACGAAAGAGTAAATATCCATTTGCTGGAAATACGTATTCATACGCCAAAATTTATTTATTTAAATCATTACTCTGTAAACAAATTTGTGAATGTCATTGAAACGTGCATAAAGATACGTGCAAAATTGTGATTAACGAAATTGTACGGATTTTTTTTTTATAAAAATGCGTAAAATGGAGTGTTCTCTTTTAAAGTTTGCATATTAAAATTTTGATCTTGAAACCGGCGATAAGAGAATGCACACGATATCAGCGCATTGCCGAAGATTTATCTTCGAAGAATTAGGCGGCCTGGTTTCCGATCGGAAAACATAAATCTCGAAAGCTGGCTGGTCGATCGCGTTTGATAAAAGTTCTGGTCGCTAGACTTGCTGAGATTCGTGATCAAAGTTGAGAGTTTCAGCCGAAATTGTTAGCTTTCAACCTTTTCTTCCATGTCGATCTTCAGAAACTTTCTGGACGCTAGTTACTTTCGACTCTATCTGTCGAGTTGTTTTTCGTTGCAAGGAGAATCGATACGTCTCTAGTCTCGACGCATCTTTCCAACTGTCCGGAAGCTGGAGACATTTCGTGAAACATGTAGAAAATTATAGGAACTTCGCTGAACGATGTTTTGTCCCGAGATGAGACAGACATTAAAATGCGTTTGCACAAAAACGTTTCGATAACTGAGGTTACATTTGATACACAATCTCTTTCGAAACATTGCCAGAATGGAGTTAACGATCCAATTCAGTATAACTGAATAAATATTGCTATCTGTTATCATGAGTTTTTAGAACGTGGGAATTCGTTCAGCGCTGTCTTAAAAGCTTCAGCTTTGTTCTACGCTTTGTGAAAAAGATAACAATAAGCAACGAATGAATAGACAAATACAATATTAAATATACTTTAAAGCTGCAGTATTAAAATTCAAATTGAAACATTTATTTAAAATTTAAATACGAATGTTTTTCAAACGCGTCACCGATATGAATCAAAAGTTCAATTCTGGATTAACCTAGATCTAAATTAGACTCTACAACTTTTTCAAATATCAGTGGATCATCTACGTGAATCTACGATCTCAAAGAAACCCTCAAGTATAAATAAGCGCCAACGATCGAAAACTTTAGTAGATCCACCAGCCCTTGATACGAAACTACGTAAATATCTAGTTACCAGTAACCGATGTATCACGCTACTGGTATTTGATATTTACTCCAACCCCTATGTTCCACTACAATAAATATAATAAATGTGTTTTGTAATCACGGTCCACTTTGAAGACTAATTGTAAACTACCAAGTTAATCTGGTAAAATCAAATATCGGAAGCATGATTGTCATTTCAAGCATCGATGTGTTCGTACCGCTAAAAGAAATTATAGAACACGTAGAATTACTGTTAATTTCGAGTTGAATTGTTCTTTGGCGAACCGCTGGATAATATGTAATTAACCACTGATTGTCGTGTGATGTTTCAGACGAATTCACGGGCCGTTCGTGTTGCGAAACGAGCCGCGATATCCAGTGACTCGTACGCCGATGAGAGAAAGGACGCGGTTCGCGCGAGTGTTAGCACGCGAACGATCGATTACAGGGCTCGATCGGACATCGTGACTCTGTCTGGTCGTTCGGTGGTGAGGCAAGTCGATGGCAATGGTGTTGCACGAAGTGATGACCTTCTGCGTGGCCGAATTCGGAAGAAGCTCATCTCTGTGTTGCCCCTTACTATTGACGCATACGTACAGAAGACTGAGGTGTATCATTCCGCACTCCAAACAACATATCGCTTATCCACCATAAGGTAAGGAAATGTTTTTTCTACGAAGACCATAAGATATGAAATCGATAGAAAAATAAAAGTATAATTATTATGATAGTTACTTTTGAAATATACAGGTTTGATTGATTTTAGTTCTTTTATTTTAGCTGTTGTTGGAACGTTTTACTCTTTCTAAAATTCCAGTACGATCAAACCTGGATATCGCTATCAATGATCTAAGTTTATGTACCATCGATATGTTCATTCGTCGTTGAACGAATTTCCGTTAAAAATTGCCTGTTCTGAAAATAGATTATCTCTTGGAAAATTATACGATCTCGTAAAAAAGAAGGGCTTTTGTAATCAACGTCATACGCTTTTGAATGTGAATGATATTAACGTCGAACTCGAGTATTCAGCTTTATGAATAATTTTTTATTCACCTTGATCGGATATATGATAGAACTTTTAAATATATTTGCATAATTCGAACAGGAAGATATTGTTTTGTAAAGTTTCTCATACATATGGCTCGAACGTATTTTATTTATTCGTCAAGTGGTTTATACGACGTGTTCCTCCGTATTATTTCTTAAACCGTTTTATAAAAGCTCAGAAGTATAAGTCGTAGAAATTTTTGCATGACGGAACTCTGGTACATTTAAGCAATAATTCTTACACAAATTATCTCCTAATACCATTCATTCTAATTGAAGGGAAACAAGCACGGATTTAAAGATTTTATATAAACTACAAAATACTATAATTCAATTATTATATCACAGTTTCAACATCATAATTTACCTTCTTATAAAATTTATCTACCATTTGTCGTATCAAAATAGGAAATTTCTTCAATCACATGAAATATAGAAGTAATTCGATTATTGTCCATGTCCAATTAATCATGCTTCATCGTCGTACGCGGAATTCGAAAATTATAGATTAAATTTCCTTCGTTTCTGGTGACGTGCGAAATCAGCTTTAAACACGATCGATGTATGACCGATCTATACACGAGACCTGTACATTATATTATTTATCAAAGTTTAATGAAATTCACTGCGCAGAATCGATTGCAACGAAATTTCGCGCACGAGTATACATATAATACACGTTGGATCAACGTATCGTCGTGCGATGTGTTCGAAAACAAACATGCAGCCACGGCGTGCAGAAAGGATGAGCTTCTCTTTCATTTGAGCTTGGCGTCGCTTGATTTGTATTTAAATTTATTCGAGGCTGTTTAACGCGTTCCAGAAACGCATCGCGTCGTAACTCGCATCGCTTTCGAAACTTCCATCGCTTTCGAAACGATACATCGTATCTCTGCAAGCGGTAGAAAATTCGAGGCCACGGGTTAGTCATTAAAAAATTAATTGCGGCATGCGATCTTAACGTATTACCATTTACCTGTTGCGCGTTCGTGACGACGTGTAAAAAGACGCGGTACGATCGAGTCTCGTGAACTGTCTGGTATTACACGGGGGTGGAAACAAACCTGCGATAGAATCGATTGCGATACTTGGTTCTTCTATGAGAAAGTTATCCGGGTTGATCCTATTGTGGACAGTTAATTATAACAGTTTTCGGTTAAGCTTCCACAATATCAATTGTATCATAGTTTCGTCTTTACTCGTGTCCAACAAAAGTTTTCTCATCTTTTCCTTGCCTTTCTTCGTGTAGCGATTCGCATTAGACGAACTAATATTATATCGGACAGAGAACAAAGCTCACAAGCAGACGTGTCTAAAAGAAGTCTCGTAGGTCGGCCAATCGAACGATATTTGTTAATCGTTGCAACGCCATTACGGGACAAACAACGCAGTTTACTTGGTTAACATCGTTTGCGCGGAAGTAATGTTTGCTTTCGTCAGCGACCCTTGCTTTAAACGAGATTATAGGCCGCAAAGGCGAGCTTTTATTTTTATCTCTATTCACTCCGCAGATCGTGATCTGGCTAATAAGCGTTTTCCGGATGCTATTCTAACCCTTTCTTGTGTACACACTAAAAAGCCGTGACATTTTCCCCCCAATCGCCAATCGCCTTTTTACGAACTTCTACGCGTCATATTCACAGGGCCAAATTTCCCTATTCATATCGAGGTACTACCAATTAATATTTAAGTTAAATTATGTTTGGACTTAATTAATCAGTGTACTAAATGCTACAATAAATACAATGGCGATACTTTTTGTGGCCATTCTTTTTACTTCGCTTATTATGTTTCGTAAAATAGTTGTAGCTATATAATGTTGTTAACGATCTAAAGTCATTAACAGTGTCTCATAGGCAACATATTGCGCAACAGAATTACCACCGAATAATTACTGCGCGTGACATTTGCATATACACGGCACTCGGTTCGTAGTTATTTTCGTTATTGTTCGTAGAATGTAATGTTTCTAAACAGTCGGTTTCCACTAGAATTGCATGTTTCCAACCCGCCATACATCGCGCTCGACGACACGTGATTAGCAGCTAGCGCTTCCTAATAGAGAGTTTTAATCGCCGTTTGTGTCTATTCTGTTAATGCCGTTAATTATTCTATCGTGACGAACAAAATCGTTTTTCCCCTTGATCGTATAGTAGCTTTTTCCGTGGAAATAGAAATAAACATCTCGAGAACTTTTAATCACGGATTGTATTTTATAACTTGGTTTATGTATATGTTGTGTTGATACAAATTATCATAGACACATAATTAATAGTTAGATAATCGATTAGACGTTTTTCCTTCTTGTTTCACGCGACAATAATTATTTTCACAAATTGCAACTTGTTTCTCGTTAACCTTTTCTTCGTGAACGAAAGTCTACCTCTGTAGTGGTTTCTGTAAAGCGAATATTCGGTATAGAAAAGTGGTTTAATGCGATCGACGGCATAACGAGCTTGTCAGCAAGCTAGAAAGATCGTGCGTTAATTGTTATCGAGTATTAATTAATTCTTTCGAGTAAACGTCATTTTTTTATCTTCGTTAAGGTTTAACGAGGAAAAAAATATGCCGATAACTGTTATATCAAGTAAAAAGTTGAAAGATTCGAAATTTCCTTCTCAACACAGTTTTGTTAGATTTTAACCAGTATTAATTTCACAAAATATCAATTTTATTTTGCGAATTGTTATTTGCGTTTTATATTAAATACTTATAAGTTCAAGTAAGTAGTCGTTCGTTTAATTCGGGTCTGCTTTCGGTTTCAATCGGTTACAAAGATCGACAAAGGGAAGACCTGAAAGTTTGCTTGCCAAAGGACATTGTAGTTTTGTAGAAGAACATTAGTCTCGTTTAATTACTTTTACTTTTCGCCTAGTCCCTCAAAGAGTTGGCAGAATATCAAAAACTCTTTGCCCCTTTGGTTCCTACATCGTTCCATCATTTGCATTCTATTTGCCTTTCTTTTTGCATCGACGAAACGTCTTGTTCCTGCATATGGATCGTACAACTTGATAATGCTATATATCGCTTTCAGTTTACATATATAATCACAGCATATCGGGTTAATCGAAACATTTGTTCGAGGAGACGCTGGTTTTCGATGGAAATTTGACCGAATCCGAATCACGAACTAACGAGCAATCTGGACAAACGAGGCTAATTCATGCGGCCAACTGTCGTGAAAACTCGAGGCACGAGCGTTCTAGAAACGACCGTGTATCTATACGCGTTCTCCAGTGAAGCTTAAATACTCGCAACCTACGTGAAAGCTTCAACCTCGTCAATGAAATGGAGATATAATGGAACGAATTGGGATGGAACGAGGTGACGTGTATTTCGCGAGTATACTCGCACTTTACGCTTGGGCCTGTGTTCTCTTTTATATTTGAAATGCAGGACGACAAACAGAGCTGTGGCATTTTTGTTCATTTCATCGAAACGTTATGAGAAAATCGAGCGTTCATTGGGTATTTCAATGAACATACGAACCACAACTGCGGAGAGCCATCGTTTTTTCTCCATTTTTATTTCCTATTTGGTTTCGGGGGATTAGGAGATTCTCAACCGAAACCTAACACTTTTTGCTCGATTGGTTTATGGTTTCGCATTGGAGGTTCGCGGTATGTTTGACTGTGAATAAAGCGAACCGTCGAAGTGGATTGGATTTATATTGTTATGGGAACGTTTTACGTTTGACGAATATATGATATAACTTCTTGATGTCTTTTAATGCTTTTTATTGCTGTTCGTGGTTTGAATCGTAATCGTTGGATGTGTAAATTTTATTTGTTCCAGGGAAATAATTTTTAAGCGATTTGCATCGAGCGTCGTATGATATTTTTATTCTTAATTTGCATATTCATTCTCAGCTCCACGGTTACGATGCTCCTCTTTTTGTATTTTATAAAGATGTTCATTGATTTTCTTGTAGTCTCGTTTTCGTATAGTCGGATATTCCCTACGTCTTTGAAGTTTCATCGCCAAACGGAATTCTCTTTTTTCATCGCGAGTAAAGTTTCTCGTGTTAAAGGGGATGTTTTTGCATGATCTCGTTCCTTCGTCTTCTGAGACGTTATCACAATGCATGGCATGGACCTCTGTTTGCCTTTTGACGTTACCTCGTTTTATTGTTGGACGGTCTTGGAATTTTTATGGTTTAAAGAGGAACTTCCCGCCACTATGCATGTTCCGCGTTTTATCGTCGACGGTTCTCCCGATAGCTAAAACGTGACAAACTACAAACACAATGGAAAATATTTTATCCCTTTCTTCATCGATATCTTCCATCGTGAAAATTTTCCTTCATTGAATTTTTTCAATTGAATTTTTCATAAACAACACGTGTACCATAGTATTGTAGCGTAGTATGTATTGTAGCGTAGTATTGTAGCGTATGTGTAGCATAGTATTCGAATGAAAGATTATTAATTGATTTCTGAGAGACGAAGTCCTCGTGTGTATACACGTATGTGTATGAGTGTGTGTATTTGACATTCTTTCTATAAACTCGGGCTACAACTTTTTCAACAACCTGCATAATCCGAAGAAACTTGGCAAGACAATGTTTAATCTGCGATGCATTATTAAGAATCGATCCGCGTCATACTTTGCCGACTGATTCCATAGGATCTTTCGATCACGAAGTTCTCACGATGGATCGGGTATAGCGTCGTATAATTAACTTTTAAATATTTGCTCGCAAAAGAGAGGCGGAGATAGGATTTTAATCGCGAACGGTATTTTTCATCGTGCATGTATGTATGGAATATACGTGATCAGATCGAGCGGAAAAAACATTGAATGGCGCAATCTTGCCTTTCATGTTCCGGGTCACGACCTGGGATGCGCGTGTGCCATTGGATCTTTTTAAAGATTTTTTCCTTGTGTCCATTTCAGCTTTCTTTGGTCTTGCACGTATGCTGTCGTTGCTTTACCGAGAAACTCGTATCTGTTCGAACGTATAATTTATTTTGATGCGTAACAGACAAGGAAACGTATTTGTAATCAACGGGCTAACCCGACATTTGGGACGTCGTTTGTACAGGATCATTTGCATGTCCGTTTCATTCGCGACTGATTTTCTCCGACATTAGGAACAGGTGAGCCGTCAAGATTTGACATATTTCCACAACTATTCAGTCTCGTTGCTGCGGTTTGATAAATCCTAGTCGTCCATGCTGACTCATTAGCATAATAGGGGTTAATTTCTAAGCAATGGACAGGTATATGCGTCGACGTATTAACAAGCTCGAATTTTTGGTATTATAAGTTTCAAAAATGTGGAAAAATAATTAAATACGGGCGAAGATAAATGTCCCGAGAGACATAGATTTAGATTTTGGACACCGGGTATAGCGTTCTGGTTAAGCTTAACGAAGATATATTATTTTCTTGCAAAATGTGAAATAGATGCAGCTTTTATGATAATGTCAAGACGAATGTTAGCTATCACGGTAACGTGACTTTGAAATTCCAAAATCTACAGCACGATTCACATTTTCGTCTTTATTACGAGTTATTGATGTCTAATGCTCTAAAACTAGCGGTGCTTTCAGCTGGATTTTCCCCTTATCCCTCTTATAAATCCGTCACGGTAAAAAAATTCTTCTCGTGAATGGGACGCTTTGTCATTTCGCCTTTCAACTAATTTCAGAATACGTCAAGATGGGAGGAAAAGTTGGAGAAAATTCAGCATAAACCAACTCGTTTCTCGTCTTATCTAATTTCTTGCGTATCTTTCATCTGGTTTATGAAAAGCTACGTTCTAAAGATAACTGTACCACTTTTTGCTATCGTACGAAAATATTTGAATTTCGAATCGTTTAAATTGAATTGTCCTGTGTAATACTTTAAATTAATATCTGCGATATTATAAGCACTAAAAATTGAAGCAATAAAATTAAAATTAAAATTTTAATAAATTTCGATAAATCCGAAACTTTTCATCAATACGATTTACTTCTACTTTTTGGTTGTAAATGCGTTTGTTAACAATGCTGGTCTTTAGCGCTACTTTATCGATGCATTGTCGTATTTGCTACAACTTTTAGTTTAGACATCGTCGTAGTTTACGGATTTTGCGTTGGCCACCATTTCCTGTACAATGAAATTACTTTCTTTGTTGTATAAAAGCAATGCTTTACGGCAGCTTACGTCAAATAGCGTTACGTATATTAAGAAAAATCTAAGTGGACTAAAGTAAACGTATTTTCTTGTTAAATAATGCATCAGTGAAATAAGTTGATTATGATATAATACTGGTTTAACGACCAACGAATCCGCTATCTTTTAATAAACATAATTATTACACAGTGAATAGAAAATTATTTTTTAATCCATAATACATTCAATAACGGAAGTGGCATTTCGCAAAATCAAGAAGAACGAAAAATCTTTTCCATAAGCTTCTTTGCTTCTTTTAAAACCAGTTGTTTAACAAGATAATATTTTCTGATAATATTTGGTGTCATGATAGTTCCATTATTCCGATAACACGTTTGTCTCTAGAATACACACGCTTCTCCCCTGGACATTTTAAACAATTTTAAGATAGAACACATCGACGCCGAGAAAGACGGTCCACAAATCTCGACGTTACATCAGAGTCAGATATATCGTTTTTCTCAGGAATTCTGTCCCGGATAAGTCGGTGCATATAATCAGAATCGAGGAATACGCTATTTTCAAGTAAAATTTTATTTCGTTCAAAGTTTAAAGAGATTAAATAATTCCACGTTTTCCGTAGAAATAATTTCTGCTTCGTTTTAATATGATCCCGAAGGATGACACACGTCCATGCTACTCGAGGTCGGAATTTGAGACGATCCTTAGTTCAGATAGTCATTAAAAGATAATTAGTGATTAAAAGTTTGCCGACAAGAGTTGAACTTTTCTGCCACTTTTTGCTCGAGTTAGTCTCAGAACGGTTCGAATAGCGGTTCATTAACGAAAGAAATCACGAATACTTAAGCGGGTTCTTGAGTTTTTACAATTTTCTTTTGAATCTCTTGCAACAATGTATAAAATATACTTCTTCGGTGTTTAAAGATTCCTGTTAATAATTAACAAATTAATAACTGTCGAATCGAGTATCTCGTTAAATTTGATGGATAAATTTTTTAAATTTTCCAATATAACATCGTGATGGTATTAACAATATTATTATGTCGATTATAACAATAAGTGCTCTAGATGAGAAACGGAGCAGATAGCGATTATTTAATACAATCAAATTTATTTTACGTATGTTACATGTACAATTGGTGTTTAAAGAGTAATCGTCTAATGGTCCAAGATAAAAAGGACTACGTTGTTCTGGTCGATTCTGCTTGGGGATAAACCCCACGCGAATCACCCCTTGCGGGTGAAAGTTAAACTTTACCTCGAGAGTATTGCTAATTTAAAACGCCACATTTCCTGCCAACTAGTTGCATTCATTTAAATCACCTACCAAATGTACGGGTCTAATTACAACCAAAGCGAAGAGGGAAAAACATTTTTCAATAATCGTACGATTAATGGAAATTGTTTAATAAAACGATCGACGTGCAATCTTTTGATATCGATGCTCTATTTGTCGACGATTAATTTAATCGAACGACGTTCCCCGTCGTAATTGTAATAATATTACAAATGTATTAAAGTAAAACTAGTATCTTCATGCCATATATTACTTGACATAATATCAAGGGGTTGATCGTTCATCCTTGTCTCTGGTCTTAATGTGGCATTTTAACGCGTTCTTCTTATAAAATTATAACGACGATTAAAACGATTGAAACTGGTTTTGTCTCGATGAGAGTCGAGACGAGTTCTGGGTCAAATTCTCGCGGAAAGTTAGCAAGAATGGGCTATACTATTCAAGGATTCACCATTATCTCGAAATGTCAACGAAACGAACGGTCGAGCGAATTCGAATTTTCCATGGAACGGAGCAGTCGTGGAGATAAAACTTGTCGTTAGGTTAGCTTCGTGACGTAGTGGAGTGGTCCAGGATCATCTGGTGTGTATTCGTGAGTAACGTTGGTCGTAGTGAAGGAAACCGGAGCGAAGTAGACCGCGTGGCTTCTAGTTGGAAGTAGAAAGGGTCGATAGCCCTGGTCGTACGGCGCTCGCGCCATCAGCATGCCATAGGCTGTTACGAGGGCACACACGCGCGCGCGCGCGCACGTTTCCACGGCTCACTGTGTACACAGCAGCCATGGGTTTTGAATCGCGAATCCTCGTGATCATGTCGATTTCGGCGTTGTTCTGCCGTCTGGTTATCTTCAAACGTATGTGTTTGCTGATTTGATTGATAAACACCATTGTATTTTGAAATGTTTGCGTTCATGATGGCTATCGATTATCGACAGGCAGATTAGACCTAGCGGATTAAGAATTTTCTAAGATTAATTTCCACGGTAATATTTGGAAAGATTCGGCGAGAAACTACTTCGAGGATGTTCTCTTGATTCGTTGTTACCATTCTGTAAATTTTATCTTTACATTTTTCATAAGATTCTATAAAATGTATCAACTGTGTATCGAATAGTAAGTTAAGGATTGTGCAACAAATTATTCGGTGACGCGAACGGAGCATAATCTTTGTTTCACATGGCACTAAAATATCATACTGAAAATCGTGCATGAAAGTCGCGCGGTACACGCTTTATCATCATTACTAGCGGGTTTATCGGTAACGTGGTTTCAGGGTATTGCGTAGCATTGCGAGAAATTCCCCTAGAGGGAAACGTGACGAGACTAGAGGGGGTTGAAGGATTTATAGGAGGAGTAACCCGGATGCTCGAAGTTGAGCCTTCAAACGAAATGTGATTGCAAGTAGAAAGCGACGTTTTTGGACCGACAATCGGTCAATAGTAGGAAGGCGAAAATCAATGCGTCGTGACGGATGGAACTGTAAATATCACTGTCGATATTTCTGGTAAATTATTTTTACGAAATTTTACTTGTAAAATTAATAATATAAAGAGTAAATAGGCAAAACTATACTACGAACGAAACGTATCCTGTTGTTTAAAAGCGAAAACGTCGAAATACAGGATATCTTTGTTCGGTCAATATTTCGATATCGCTGTTTACGCGTTGTATCATATCGCGTACCATTGTATCATTGTATACCATAGTGTAGTTCACGTTATTGATATCGCGCGGTATTTTTTTCTCTAGAAATTACGTGTGATCTGCAGTTTGAAAATACCGTTTAACGTAACTCTCCTTGGAACATTTTAATATTTTGTAATATTTTTATAATACGGGGAACAAATACGAATTTGCATTTAAGGGAAATACAAGCGGAGATAAATCCTAGAAATCTAGACGAAGTTGAAAATTGAAGAAAATATACAGGACTAGTGTGTGGGACATTCTTTGGCAAGGATACGTTAAATGACATTTAGCATAATTTAGGTAACATCTGTGGAAGAGCAACGAGTAGTCAAAGGGTCGAGGAGCGTAGGGTACAAATAGAATAAAAAGTTTAAACAGCGAATAATTAGGCAGTTGCCTCGTGCAGCTTAAAATGCCACAGCTTAATAATATTTATATGGTATCGAGTTAATTCTCATCTGGAACGTCTTTGTAAATCTCCCAGCAATTTCTATTTCTCCTACTGTTCCAGTTGCAAATTATATTTTACGGACCATGTGTTTATAAAGACAAATTTAATAAGAAATATCGTACGATAATATTTATAAGAATATTTATAAAACGTAAGTATTTCGTAACATTAATGATATTTTCTCATATGAGATTGCTCACAATTATTCCATAAATATTGTGTATTACAAAGGAAGAAAATATTGGGACTATCGCATGTTGATTTAAAATCTTAAACTGTTTAAACTGTTGGCCATATATATATATATATATATATACATATCTGGTATGCCACTGTTAAGTGATTTGTTACTTGGTCGCGTTTAGTTTAGGAGTTCGGCCCAGGAAATAAATGGATTACACAGTGTGTGAAGTTAACCGCGACAATTTGGTTATACACATTAGAAAATTTGAGTAGGGAATAATGTGCTTAACGCGACGTTGTTACATTTTCTAATTGCGTTGGAAAATAATACTGGAGTAAGAAGCGGTATTAAATTAAAAATATTCGGAAATACATTTTGAAATTAACATCTTATGCAATTATAAAGCAGTATCATTCGTTTGTAAAAGTGGAGAAACGTAAGAAAGACCATTTTTTTGTTATAATATAAGTTACACGATGATAAACGAGATACGTAGTATCAAACGATTGAAAAACGATTAAATGATGGTGATTAAATCACCCACGAATGGTCAATTTATATTCGACCATTTCAAAGTTAAATTCATTTCCTTAAGACTCGCGTCCTAAAGTGCTCATCAAGTTCATCAATTTCACGATACAACGTGATTTAAAACACGATAAAAGAGTGCAAACGAAACAATAAGCAGGCAATGGTAATCAAAACTGAAAAACGAGCAATAGATTCGATTCGCGAGAAGAGAAGATTTCATGTCCGATAGGCGAAATCTCGCGGTAACGATAACATCCTCCGTGTCTTACAATTTCCAGAAATGTCAAGGAGCTTCTCATTTCGTGATATAGATTCGCAACAATTTATATCCGCTTCAAAGACAGTTTCCTTGTATTTTCCTTTGCGTCATCTCGCGAAACGTCTTGTTATTTCGCGGAAAGTGTTTCCTAAGAGAACATTCTGTTCCTTTAACAAAGTTTCGTTACTGATGAAAATGCTTGCCTCCGTGACGAGTTTTCGTCACGCCTGTGTTTCGCGAATTTTTCATTGCCTTCTATGAGAAAGTTTCATCCTTTCGCCTGCTGAAGTTCTATTTCTTTCTTTTTTCTTTTTCTTTCGTTGTACATGGAAATGTACGATTATGTTAAATTCTGCCTTCTTTCCTTTATAGATGTATATTCGTTCCCTTTAGCGTTATGCGTATTTTTTTTTAAGTCGCTAAACATAAATATCGTTGTAAATATGAAAGTTTCGTGCTTTTAGAAGTTTTCAAATTTTTCACACCGAGAGACTAACTTTTAATCTACCTTGTCGCGAACTATCGTCGATTATCGTATTGTTGGTCTACAACGTATTTTTAATTCTTGTTGTTCCTGCGAGAACTTCTTTAAAATTCGCTTGCGATTACAGTTTTAAACTTAGTTTAAGAATAGCGAGTTGTTATAAATATTCTTTATACGTTTTTCATTTAATTAGACCGCGTTGCGTGGTTTCTCTTCGGAAACTTTGTGTCGACAACAGGACGCTGCACTAGTTAAGATCGATAAAGAGATTACTATTTGGTTCCATTAATATTACTTTTCAGCTACTCAGAGTCCGAAGTTTCACGAAAAAAATAATAGGATATCCCAAGGAAGTTTCGCACGATTCTGAAATACGGTGCAGTCGAAGATGTACGAAACGCTCGATGATAAACGACCAGAGAAATCAAACTTGATTAATAAACTTAATCGTCGAGAAAACGATAATGATTTACCTCCAAATAAATATTAAAACGTAGAAGTAAAAAGTAAATATACATTTCAATATTTAAATTTCGATTTTCATCGATTCTTTGTTTATTAAAAAAGAAAAACAAAAATTCCTCAGAAATTCCGTTTGTCCATTGCTGTCGAAACTTTCCAAGTTTCAATTTAGATGCAAACATAGTGTCGATAAAGGGCAGTCATTCCGCGACGACCGGAGACTTGTTGAATATCGCGTTTAATATTGTGAGAATTCCGCGTGCGTTGAAGCAGAGCCGGTCAGACAATCGGGTGAGCGCACAGACGACAAAACATTTTTATGAACCAACATAAACGGTGCTCGTCGCGGCCGGTTCGCATCAATCGCTGTTGAGGGCGAGCGCACGATCGATCGGCGGAGAAGCAGTCGAGAGAGCCGACCTGTAAAAGGTGAAATCTTCGTTCATGCAAGCTCTACGCCTTTACAAAGCGAGGAACACTTGTTGCCCGGTTTCGTTTCTCGAACCTGACGAGTGTCTCGTGCGTGAGACAACGGCACGTAAATAATTTCGCGCGACTTTTCCACCCGTGTGTGGAATTCGTACGCTATCGCTTTCATCCACGTCGAATCAAGCTTGCGTGTCGAACGAACTTTACCTCTTGCATCGCAGGCCTTTTGCTTCTCTTACCGCGATCGCACGTTCGTTCGCTTTTCTCTTTTAAAATATAGTTGCTTACGAAAATATGCGAATATTTATGTTATAGGAAACCTTTACGAATAAATTGTGCACGTTATACGAAATATCGATTACGTTAGGTGGGAGGAAACGAAAAGGGAAACGGCTGTGAGGTGTGAATTTTACGGATGAATCGTGAGAATGGTGTGAATTATATGGATTTATCGCGGGGATCGTGTGAATTGTACCGAAAACGATGAGATGTGTTAATGTATGTGTAGATATACTGTAATCGTGAGGAGGTATTTGAAGCGTCGCGTTGTTTATGCATTCGATTTGCATGAATTTTGGTTTGTGTGATAGAATGGAAGGTATTGTAGGTTGTTGTTTTAAAGATTAGGCAGATTTAGCATGGAATAACTGTACCATGTACGTATATAATTTACAATACAGTTTCGCTAAGCTTAGCTTTTTAATTCACCCAACTTAACTTTTCAACGTTGGTTTTGATTATTTTATTTCGTTTCATTTTACAGTTTTGTAGATGTATTTTTGTATAAGCACGATAAATTTATTATATTTATTTCTTCGTGGTATAGAAAAGTATAAAATAACCAATAGTATAAACTATTTGTCGTGTTATATTTGATTTTGTCGTGGACCAATATTTGATGAAAAATAAGTTTTAAAAAGAGAGAAAAAGTAATATGACGAATGGAATATTGGTGATCTATAGGATTGAACGAGTTAGGGAGAAGTTGACAAATTGCGAACATGATTGGGAATGGCATACCAGAAATTGGATTATTAGCCAGTTCAATTTAAGGGATCTTGTTTTATCTGTTTCGATCAGAGTTTCTGCTTTTCCCCGATGAAATTCCGTCATAGTTTTTCTTCGGAATGGGTGTTACTTTGACCCAAAACAATATCAGTTCGTTCTCTACTAGATTACTATCGTGAACTAAAACGTACAAGTTGTTCGAAAATTCCCAATGCAGTTTAACAAGTAAGAACGAATTGGAGTTAAGCAGTAGATCAAGGATCTCCGTATAAGAAAATATAGGTATTATTTTTGTTACGAATTATCAACTAAATAGCGATCGGTCAGGTTCAACCGATCGGTTGATATCGCCAACTTTGAATGAGTTAACGTTCAATGTGAAGGTAAATTGAATATATCGAGTGTTAGTATGGTTTGGTACTTTATTCGTACTTTTAGTATACACGAGCACTTTTTAACGTTCTGATCACAATGGTTGTACGATCTTGTTGAAACTTAATAAGAACAGTACGACGCTCTGATGAAAACTGTCATAGGATGTCAGATCAGGTTAGTCTCATCACTAGAGGCTAGTCTCATCAGAAGCTTCGTCTCGATCTTACATCTTGACTTTCAGTCCCTGGGTTTTCCCTGGTTTAATCCCTTAACCTACAACTACGGGCATAGCCCGTAGTACGATGATCGGGCCAAATATAATATACAGGGTGGTTGGTAACTGGTGGTACAAGCGGAAAGGGGGTGATTCTACGCGAAAAAAGAAGTCGAAAATATAGAATAAAAATTTTTCGCTCGTGGCTTTGTTTTCGAGAAAATCGACTTTGAATTCTCGCTCGGTACGCGTGCGGTACGTTATAACGGATCTCACTGTAGATCGTTGTCTCGATGGAAAAATTAAAAAGAAAAAAATTTTATTCTACATTTTCGACTTCTTTTTTCGCGTAGAATCACACCCTTTCCGCTTGTACCACCAGTTATCAACCACCATGTATAATAGCTTGTTTACGTTTTCGGCCCACAATTCCCGAACGTAAATCGTAGGTTTAGGGATTAATTGTGGGTGCATTTCCTAGATACAGGGTGGTTGTTAACTGGTGGTACAAGCGGAAAGGGGGTGATTCTACGCGAAAAAAGAAGTCGAAAATATAGAATAAAAATTTTTCGCTCGTGGCTTTGTTTTCGAGAAAATCGACTTTGAATTCTCGCTCGGTACGCGTGCGGTACGTTATAACGGATCTCACTGTAGATCGTTGTCTCGATGGAAAAATTAAAAAGAAAAAAATTTTATTCTACATTTTCGACTTCTTTTTTCGCGTAGAATCACACCCTTTCCGCTTGTACCACCAGTTATCAACCACCATGTATAATAGCTTGTTTACGTTTTCGGCCCACAATTCCCGAACGTAAATCGTAGGTTTAGGGATTAATTGTGGGTGCATTTCCTATTTTATTGCCAGCTGTTTACCTTTGTTCTGACTCATCGGCACTTAAGGTGTTCTTACCCTCTCAATGATGTCCGCATCATAATGTTTACAACTTGGGGAGGTAGGCAATTCGGATCTTCCCAAAAAGGGGGGATGCATTGTCCGAGTCATAAACTGACGGCAACTCTAAATCCCGAACAATTTTATCTTTTTCTTCCGTACGGAAGAAATCATGAAAACATTTTATTGGCATCTCCTTTGTATATTTCTCTTCTTTTAAATGATACACCTAAAAGTATAGATTTTAGCCTCTCTTGCTGTTTACACTACATTACGTACGTTTTTAGTACGTGAGAGAAAAATAGGGCGTCGAAGGATTTTCAGTCTATTTATTCTGATTTATTTCGGTAAAACGAATAGTCAGGAAATTTATTCGTTGAATTCAATGAGTAAAGCGAGATAGCGAGCCTACCTATCGTGGTCGTAAATTCTGTATGCGAGCAATTTCATTACTGCGAACGTTGTATAACCATAGTCGCTATTACTGTTTTAACCTGTTATCGGCGTAATGTAAGTCCTATTGCGTTTAATTATTCAGTCTGCCCCATCTCCCTCGTAAATAAAACTGAAGGTGTGTCAATGGAACGTTAATGCCACGCTGAAACGCAAATTCTTTCGTATTATTACGTAACCTGCCATTTATTTATCGTTACCATCAAATCTTCTCCAATTAAGTACGCTATATGTCTCTAATCGATAAATAATGGAAAGAAGAAGAACGACACCGTTATTTAAAAAATGCTTATTAATATATCAATGATCAACTGAGAAGAATTAAGAAATTGTACATTTATCACGACGTCGTGGAATCGTATCTTAAGAAAAATGATTACAAATAATTTCTTATTTTCATTCATTTCCAAGATATTCATTTATATCGTATAAAGGTATTCGTCAGAGTTTTATAACAAAAATATTCCACTAATCGTTCTTGCGCGTTGTCAACGACAATCCACTCTTTCGTCACTCTTAAATGACAATATATTGAATGGTAGGAACTGGATACAGAGGGGAACAAAAATACGCAATAAGAGAATATCGAGACCGCTGTATTTACCGATGCGTTTAAGCGACGATTAATGTCAGTCGCAGAAAGTGACGGACACAGCTTGCTAAGTATCCCAGCAAATTAAAGCATACGTCAATTAAAAGTCAGCGTACTATGAAATTGTAACGCGACTTCTTCCACTACGAATGGAATCGAACGCAGATCCTTAAATAAACGACACGGCGTTGATAAATGGTATCCTTGTTTTCTTCTACCTTGGTTAGCCATCTATAAACCTTCACATTTACATCAGTCACAGTCGCCTAAATCACTTTGAAAGGATAGCGTCGTAAATGAAATTTGCACGAACTTTAGAATTTTGTTAGTTAAAAACATCAAACTTATCAACTTTACACGCGGCTAAATATAAGTTTGTATCAACTCAGGTAATTGTTAAACATCGCTTAGGCAACGCAAATAGATATGTAGGAATTTTACTTCAAACATGTCGTCGATAATGGAAGAGACTTGGATAACTCGGAGGGGATTACGCTCGATAGATTTCACGTGGAAAATTAGAAACTTTCGTTACAATCTTTCCGATACATCGGGAAACATTGATTGGAATTTATCGTTGAAATATTACCAATCGAGGGCGCGTGGTAAACAAAAGCTTGAAAATGTTAGAAGCTAGAGATATTTTCTGCATGTTCAATATACATTGATCGTTAATGCTACAAAGAAATTCTACGCGGTAACGTTTAAAGGAAATATGTTATGGGAATACCTGAATTTCTAATTATCTTCAGACAGGTTAAACGATTTTTTAAATGGATAATTCGTACGAAGATGCAAGTAAAAAATAATTACGCGATATTAGAGAACGAGAAATTGAATTAAAATAGAATAGCATCGTATCGTCGAATAGTTGCAGAATTATAGAACGCGTTTAACATTTAATTAGAAAATTCTGTCTTCTCAGCATGGAGATGAATCGAATCCTAAGCACGAAGATTTACCAGATCGAATCCTCTTAAGACCACTATCTCCCTCGACAGGAGCTACCGTTCTCTATTCGTTTACAGTAGATACGGGGAGATTGTTGGACAGCTTTTGGATTGGATTAGCCGGCGGAGTACGTGAGCGCCCCAGCGACATTCCACCTTTCGATCCGTCGAATCCCTTGGCCGAAATGGATACAGACAAGCCGCAGGAGACGGTTTGACTCCGACTTGTGTTTGACCGCTTAATTTATGCGCGCTAAAGTACACCGAAATCATTTCCCTGGTTTTATTCCGTTGCGTCTCTCATGTGGACGATCTTTCAAACGAATTATCGTCGAGATGTTACGCGATGTTAGACAACAAATCGACTTTTGAATGTAGAACGAACTATTATCGAGAATATTAACACTGAAAATACTTATATTTCTTCTTAAAAAAAAGAAGAAAAAAAAAAAGACTGGAAGTCAGGCATTCGAAAGAATCTTAAATGTCAAG
Organism: Bombus impatiens; assembly: GCF_000188095.3. Lineage (NCBI taxonomy): Eukaryota > Metazoa > Arthropoda > Insecta > Hymenoptera > Apidae > Bombus > Bombus impatiens. The sequence goes on along the minus strand of NT_177059.1, from coordinate 2,294,259 downwards.
CTCCGGAAAAATACTTGCGTAAAGTACTTACTCTAAAAAAAAGGAGGCTGAGAAGCTCGTGAAAATCTTAAATTTCAACTACCCTCCAACTTACTAATCCATTTCAGACTCGACGGTGCAGTTACTCCGTTATCGCGTCTGATTTTTCACCACTTTCGTCACGTTCTCTCGTTATTTTCAATCTTATCCTCGTTTCCCTTATTTTCTACTGGATCGAATCTCTCTTATGGTCGATTTAAAACGTCGCCTTTATCATCATCCCCATTATCTTATCAAGAGGTTTTCGAGCGTTCCGCTTTCCATTTCTTTCTATTCCGTCGAATTGATCGGCGCTGATGATTTTCAAGGTGGCCCAAGTATCCAGCTATAACGATATTCGTATGCTAATTAAGCGTCGGCCATTCTTTCGTGACTCGATGGCTCGATGGTAAGCCGACGCCATTTGCTCGTTACCTTTTCGCTCGCTTTACAGGTTCGTCCTACGCTCCACGGGTCAGGGTAAATCATGTGACGTCATAACAGGGTGTGGTGATTTACGTGAGACTTCGACATTACGGCTACCCTTGCATGAGTGCACCACATCCGTGTGACGAGTCGCAATTGGGCCAACACACGAGCACCTCGACGCAACTGAAACGCTTGAATTTTTGCTCCTCTCGCGGAACGACACGTCCTGCGACAATTGCAACCGGGAACCTGATTTAGCTTTTTCAAATATTATCGTATTGTACGCTTCGCTTTATTCGTCATTTTCAAACGATTTTACGCATCCTTCAAAAATATAGAAATTGCGCCAATCTTTCATTCGTACGTGCACTTTTCCCGCGTGTCTCGCGTGTCAAAGAGGCCGTCGCTTCAGGTCATTTGGCACTGCCTGAAAGGAGCGTCGTGGAAAAGGACCAGTTTCGCTCAATTTACACCATCGCGACGTAAAAACGAACGTCGGTAAGAAAAAGAAAGCACGCGTAGGGATAAGAAATTGGAAACACCGCATACAGATACACCAGTATCGTGGTCAATCAAAGCGGCGTTTAATTTTTTTCTTCGTCAACGTTCCAGACGCGGATGCACTGCATCCCGTGTAGTTCGCGTTTCGTTTTTCGTTTCTCTCGAGTTGAACGGGTCTATTTACCGTGCCATCGCTTAGAATGTTCGGTTTTTCCGTGTCGTTCTTTGAAAGCTGATAAAACATCGTTACAGGCGATTAAACGATAGCAAAAAGACTTGGACAGGATTACTTTCAACTGACCATGGTGGTTGTTCGATCGGACGATACTTCTCTGGTTTCTAATCCATTTTAAGCAATCGGTCACATCGTATAAGCTATGGATTTAATCGTTGTTCACCGTCTATCTCATTTGTTAGCGAAGCAGATCCGTGGTCCATCAATCGCAAAGAAAGACGGAACGTAGGAAATTTTTTGAAAAATAAATTCCGCTCTGTTCTTTTATTTTCATCGAAGGAAGAAAGAGAAACCAGGAAAGAACACCAAGGACCCAAAGTTGTAGAATATTTCCTAATTAGACTACTCTAGTATCAAACTATAGTTGCTCGAATCGCAATAAACTGTTCTTACTGTAAGTATACGATTCTACAAGCAACGTAGTTGTTCGGACGATATACGAGTCGAGGTTATCAGCGATTCTACGGCATGGAAGATGGGAATTTTTACAAAGCACTATGCTTCTTTGGTTCCTCTATGTTCCATTGTGGCTGTCCAAGTTATCCCAGGGTGAGTTTCATCGTCGTGATTTCAACGTAAGCGGCCATAAAGGCGTTAGTGTTAAAACGGTGCTCCGGCGAGGTAGACGTTGTTGAAAAGAGAACAAGAGAATCTCCGTGTGTTTGCTTGTATGGGTGTGGTTGGGCTGTCCAACGTACACACACTAACCGCAGACCTAATTGTCTGGCCGCTTGTGTGCGCGCTATTCGCACACAGTGTGTCTTATCGTATGCATTTAGGCCGGCGTCCCAACGTTCGCTAACGATCACTGTAAATGCAGATTTTTGGCCCAAGCTGAAAAACAACGGCATACTTTCACGCCAAGAAGTCGCCGCTGCGCTCTCTATTGTACAGAGGTAGCCGGTGATAAGAAACCTCGAATGCTGGATAAACAGCGTGAACTGAATAATTTCTCGGGATTTTCTTCTTCGCGAAAATACGATTTAGGGGATGAATTTTTGGCCATGGTCTGATTGGTTCGTTTCTTGCCGTTTGCACGAATATCGAGCGTACAGAATATTACGTTATTCTGGACACTAAATACATAACGCGATATTTTGTACTTTATTTTATAAATCGTTCCATTCGTTGAATTCGTTGTCATTTTGCTACACTGTCGAAAGATTAGAAATTTTGGTATTCATACCACTTTTCTTCTAAGCAGCTGCTGCGAAAAACAATGTTCAGGCAAATATTTGTAACGTACGTATATCTTAACATATTAAAAGAATCGTCAAAATCGAAGATTGAAATTTTGGAACATATCGTGAACTAGAAACCGTGGAAAGAAATTTCAGTAATTACGTAGAAATTTGAAGAACGGCCAAGAGAATATTCGGAAATCCCCCGGTAATACGTCAATAACGTCGAAAGGAGGAATTCTTTCCAAAAGAGTAGATGATGCGAAAGACCAGCAAAATGAGATCCCTCGCTTCTTTCACATCTCCGCCATAGAGAACTTGTTCGTTTCGTTCTTTTTTCCTCCTCCGCTGTTCGTCCCTTTGCTTCCATCGAACTGTCGATTGTTCTCCACGTTTCGCTCCCTTTATTTCATTTCCTTTCGACCACGCGTCACGATTTTCCGTGAAAATCGACACGGGCTTATAAGGCTGCCATCCAACTGTTCTAATACGACTAAAACGCCTCGATAATCGTTTTGCGTCGAGGGGCTCGGATAGACGATGAAACTGAAAGAAGTTTTATCAATAGGGGGCGTTGAATTATTCCATTACGGAGAAGTTGGTTTTGAAATGAGAGAATCGCCGGAAGAAAAGTAGATATTATCGGGAAGAATCGAATATGAGATTAGCGGTATAATACGTCTGCTAGATCGAAATTTCAAGCATTTAAATCTATCTAGATGTACGAACAATGTTTATGTTCAAAGTATGTTTAGCGATATGTATAATATTCATTGTTTACGACATCTTTGCATTTAAATAAAAATACACGTAATATTAGGTTGTCAGAGAAGTTTCTTTCGTTTCATAAGATGATGATAGACGAGCAATAATTTCTGTTTTATATTATTTTATCGAATTAGGTATGATCTATTTCGTTATATTTCTATTATTATGTTCCTGCAATGAATTCAATTCAATAAACTAATATAAAACAAAACACATTGTCCATCTATTGTTTTCTTATAAAACGAAAGAAACTTTTTGGGCAACCTAATGATACATATTACGAACCTTGAACATCATTAAATTCACAATCTGTTAACAACATCCAGTATACCGAGAAGAAAAGATCGATGCAGAAGTAATAAATAACTTTAAAACGTGATAAGTTTCCGAATTGAAATATAACAGCGTAGTCCTTAAAGTCTCGTAACAAGCGTGCAAACTAATTACTATAACGGCCACGTAATAGGCTGTGCCACGCACAAATTACCACAGGACTTTCTATCGAAATCGTGCCACGAGAACCACTCACGCGAATTTATTTTCTCAAATTATTATGCCAGACAGTTATAACGAACAAGCTGAAAGTCGTTCCGAAGCAACGTGCACTGTGCAATTTGCAGATAAGTCGCTGTTAAAGGCGCCCATTTTCAAGGTTGTTGCCTGGTTTCTAAGTGACCCTAATCCGGTGTACACGTTTACATGTAACTTCCATAGCGATTACATCTACCGAACGTCTAAAAATATATATTGGGGGCCGTCAGCAGCTAACCTTATCGCAACAGAGATTCGAGTAAAAGATTGATTCCGCCAAAGGATAATGAAGTTTTTATTAGGAGTTGCAACGAAAAAATATTAACTGCCCGAGAAAGGAGTGTATTTGCGATAACATTGTCCATTATTGTTTGGTACGTTTGTGTTTGAAAGTTTGCTTTACACAGAGATATTTGTACGATCTTTGTAAGTAGAATAGTAGATGCTATGGCCAGACACGCTGGATTCATTTATTAATTGGTCATTGTGCTTATTATCGTGGAAGCGTCGAAGAATCTATAGAGTAGAAAATAGAAGATAATTTCATGCTTGTTACGAGATACAATAGATCGAACTAGGATAAGCTGAAACAAAATTAAGTTCAAAATGTACAGAAAGTGAAATATCTCCTTTATCCTTAATGTAACTTAATTTAATCCATTTGCGTAACATTTATTTCGCTATGAAGAACGCGCGTTAATTAATTAAATTAAAAATTAAGATCCTTACTGTTTGCTATCATCGTAATCTTCAAATTTAAAATTACTTTTCTTCTATTCGAATAAAATATTTTGACGATTATTCGATATAAATGGAATTATCTCGTTGTTTGTATTAAACGGTAACAACTAACGATGTATGACAAAATGCGGTCAGAACAGGCATGAATAATATTTTAATCTCAAATAAAAAGTAAATAATGTTTAACTATTGGCCCAGGAGTTAATCGAATAATTATCTTCTTTATCGCAGAAAGAAAGAAATACCTTTTACGAAGAAAAGTATCTGCTTAAGAACACGAACATCTATCATTAATTACAATTAAGAGGTAAATTTTATTGTTTAAGGAAAGTCAGACGGTCGAACATTAATCACAATTACGACCGATATCGTGAAACTGTTTTTTAACTCGGAAGAATCGATGCGAATCAAAAACTATATTTCTTTCTCAATTAGGTACGCCTCGATGTTAATCTCGCGTTTGCGTAGGAAGGCAATGCGGAGCAAGAGAGGGAAGAAAAGAAGAATAGAGGGCTTCTGAATTACAACTTAAAATTCCGGATGAGGAATCGTGGTTCCCTCGACAGGAGGTTCTCTAGGGCCTCATTTATTCTTCCGCGCTGTTGGCAAGAATCAACGCTAAACATTCTTGCAAAAATTCGTCTTTTACCGCGAGCTGTTCGTCGTTCGGGGATTAATTATAATGGCCCTGAACGGACGAAAATACGCGGACCTTGGTTGTTCGCGCGACCGAGTACTTTCAGCGAGATCTTTCCAAGCTACATTTCTTTCGTTCCTCTTTTGTCTTTTATTTTCCAACCTTTATGCGCTCCATAAAAATTCCTATGCATCTCCAACCTCGTGAAAAAACTTTTCTCAATCTATTCAAGGTTCATTTTCTATTCTATACTATGGTGTTTGTGTTATTATTAATCAGTTTGTTGTTCTCGACGAATATACTCGCCATGAAAAAATGGCAATATTTTGCGTCGTCTCACGACGAGCCCTGTCAGTAATAAAATTAAAAAATAGAGCAGTCGTATCACTACAACTCAATTCTATGTTATAGCAGCCGCACATAGTCCGCGTTTGACGAGTATATTCGTCGTCGCTTGCTTTCTGCGACACATTTTAGATACACACGCAACAGCTAACTGGTTAATTAGCATTTTTTAAATTATTTGTTTACAGTAGCACTGACAGTATGTTTTATACGAATCTGTCGAGATACAAATAGTTTATATAATTGGAGTTCGCTGCTTCTCTGATATCTCTGACTTCCTTTTGGCTATCTTTATCGGTAATATCTATCGATAGTTTCATTGATATTTCTAAGAAAACTATTGCTGTACAACTACAAGCTTTTCGGTGTATTTTCAATTTCAGTTAGAAACGTTATCAAGTATTCATTGCACGATATAACATCGATGACATGGCCATTGCGAAGTCATAAATTCCTATTCGTCGAGATCCAAAGATATTTCACCATCTATCTGATAATCTGTACAAATACTCCAAGCAATTTATCTCAACATCCCGAATCTAATTTTGACAAATCTTTCCTCTTAACACTACCTTCTCAAATTACTTCGTTTGTAAGAAACCAAGCCCTAAAAATCCTTCGTAGGGTTCATTTCAACGTTCACTCACTCCGGAAAAACCCCGGCTGCCACACATTTTCCGGATTTTTCCGCGTCGATTGGCCATTTGGCGAAATTGCCGCGTGATTTTCCAACCGTCGCCTTCACTTTTACCCCTCGCCCTCGCGTTTAGGTTCGACGTTTTCGCGTACACGAGCCCTCGCTGGCTCGCCTCGTAATCCCTTGGCACTGGCCAACTACTGGATTGCCTGCGTTCATTGCGACCTAACTATAATTCAGATATGTCCCGTTGGCACAGCCGTTGACAGTCGTACGATTGGTCACATGCCAAACGTCTCCGCGTATGGGGCAAAAGGTTGCTCGAAGCTCGGCCATTTTCCACGCCTCGGTTAACTTCACCAAATACCTAAGCGCAATGGTCAGTTCGAGATACCTTGTCGATGGTATGTACAGAATGCACTTGCGCCTTTCTCTTTTCCTTCATCCTCTTCTTTCCTCTGCTGGCGCGTCACAGTGGTCCTAATTGCCATTCCTGATCTACGATCTTCCGCCAGGCTACCGTTTGCACACGCGCCAGCTTGGGACAGCAGACCGTACCGCCGGCGATTTTACCTTGGTTCCCCTATAAATTACGGCTTGTTACTATTTGGTTTCGAGAACGAGATAACTTGTCCGAATTGTGTAGTTGTAGGTCGACCTGTAGCTTATTGCTACGTGCTGATAATTATGAAATTCGTTTGAACGAAACATTTGCAGAAATTGAGTGTTATTTTGTATTTCGTTCTTATTTTGCCTATTATTGTTACGTGACGACGTGTAATTTCGTTTTTCCGAATTACGAGGTTAAACGTTTAGAGGCGCTGCGAACATTATCTTTAACACACGCATTGCATATCCTCGTTGATAGATATTTGGTCAGTAGATTACGTGGCAACGTGTAATCTACTTTCATTGAGCTATACCGGAAAATTAGAGACATTGGCTGTTTCAGGGAGCGGAATGATTTGCACTACTTACGCTTCGAAGTAGAACGACTCGGAATTTATTCAGACAAGAAACATCCGCGCCGCATGCGACGCAATTGCTTGTAAAATAAATAAGTCGCGCAGTCTTGTCTTTCTCTGCGATTTACCCTGTGTCACTAATTTAATTATACTTTAATATAACAAAGCGGTTATCGAATAAAAGAGATTTATTAAGCATTATAAATAATAATAGAACGAAGCAACATTTACTCGCATTTATTAAAAGCTGTCAAGCACAGTGGAATAATTGTTGTAAAGAATCAATTATACATTATGGGCAAAGAAACTGAATAAACAATTTCTACGTTATTTCTAAAAGTCTAAAAATATTTGTATTAAAACGTTTGTTTAAAAGTTTCTCGAGGATGAACTTTTTATGAGAAAATGCTACGAGTTCGGAATGTTTAACGAGTGGCTGGATACAGTTTTAAGGAAGTTTACTCGAGATATGAAGATCGAACACAGCAACTACGGTCAATCACTATAAACGACTTGACGTACGATCGATCCTCGATGAACGCATTTGTCTTGTAAGCTCCTAAAACACTGCTGCAATAAATTTAAAAACACGAAGACAGCTTAGCATAAAAGAGACTAATACAGTGATTGATATATCAGCTCTATTCGCTTTTTTTATTTCGTCAACTAGAAATTACGAGTAAAGTTTGATTATTTGATATTTACGATTTAACATTCCTCCTATCGTCTACTTTTAATATCTCTGTCTTTTGAAGGGAAGCAAATTTACAATTCTAAGGTCGAAGAAGCAATATCATCGCAATCGTTTCAAGCTGACGCGTGATTAGACGCGGAAAGATTTGCAGGAAATATATCGGCGGTCATAAAGTTGCCTACAAAACGTATATTCCTTTCTTTGGCACACGCCTATTGAAGTCGTTACGAAGCTCTAGGTATTCATTTGAATTTAATGTTCGCGCTGATCGATCGCCTTAGACTTTGGACGACGATGGCGAGAGGAAAATGACGCAGCGAAATCAAGCGAGAACCTCGGCGTAGAAGCTTCTCGGACAATAAAGCTTTGATTCATCGCGTTCAACAATTTCACTGTGTGTACTCGTTGATCTATCCGTTGGCTGGTGCCAAGTTTTTTCACGTTCCGCCGTCTGTCTATAAATTTTTCGGTTTCGAATCTCTACCTTCTCTACTAAAGGATATTCGACGAAGAAAGAGAAAAAGAAAAAAAAGAGCTGTAAGTGGATCGATATCGGATCAAAGGAAACGTTAGCGATCACGTCGTGACAGAATAAACTTTCAGTAATCGAAGGTTCCGCTGCTTTCACCTGACTTTGAGTAATAGAATCTTCTGGAAACGGAAACGCTACGGTGATTATTTTACTGGCGTTGGTTGCGATTTCGAAACGCGTTTCGAAATAGCATCCCCACGGTAATAAAATGGAAATCGAGTTGTACGTGTAGCCATGCCGACGTGGCAACGTCATTATAAGTTTCTGTTGCCGCTGTTATTAGAAAATTCACGTTTCATTGAGTGCGCGGTCTGTCGGCCGGCTTAAAGACGGGTCGACGATAAATTGTTCCACTTTGGATTTATTTGTTTCAAAGAAAAGCTTCGCGGATCGAGGTCGACCCCTATCTTCCGGGAAGGAAAACTTTCTAGCAGAGTGCGATAAAGAATCGCAAGTTTGCGCGATCTTTTGTGTTCATATTTTATCTGCATTCTGGTTGTTGGTTCGAGTAGGAAAGCTGGTTACCTAATGACGGGGAAAATAAGTAAAACGAGACAGAACTTTGACTCGAGTTTTTTAAATGAACTGAAAAATTTCTCCTTAGGCTGTCGTTAAAGCATATGAAGTCTTAATTCGCGGATACTTTATTTCTGCTAGAAAATTTATTTTAATAACGAAGGATATTACGATTTCCGGATAAGTTTGAAAGAACGATTTTTATTTTGCCATAAAAAAATATTTCTTTGGAAATGCGAACAGAGAAAAGTCTTTTATAGCGGATGAAGCGATCGCGAATAAAATGAGTCATTATAGCGACGTGTATCGTGTTCTAACAAATCCCTTGCCAAAATATTCGCTTTCTATCGAAATTGGCGATCTATTCCTGTCGTAGCCGTAGGCGCCGTAAGACGAATATTTCTTTTGCGCTTATCTCCTGTGTATGCTACATAATGAAGCTTCTATTTTCTTTAGAAACATAAAAATGATAAAAAAGACAGTATGAAGACTTTTTATTTCTAATATGTTGCCCAAATGAGTTTAGTTACTTAATCTGCGTTACCATAGATGTTATAAATTAACATATAAGATCAAATATCGTGATTTGTGGACAGGCATCAAAATTTTGTGCCATGAATTTATGGTAAGGAGCGTTTATCCGGAAAGCCAATGGGCTTCTTGGATGGGCCACTTACTCGGATAGATAGAAGCCTCGTGTCTTGCGGAGCAGTTTCCAGAGACTAAGCACCCAATAACAGATTTCAAAGTGGCTCTCGATCGAAACTGTCCCTCGACACAAGTTTACAGGCTATAAAATTCTGCCGTTGAATGCGAAATTTTCAACCTGTTCGCGAACGTTTCAACTACACGCGTTGCGTATCTAAACTCTATATTTCATTTCCTTTTCGCTTCTTTTCTCATACTTGTTGCTCGAAGAAGTTTAATTTCATTCTACGCGTTCTGACAGTTCGTCGAAGTACGCATCCACTGAACTGAACGTAGCCATTACGAGAGGAATCGAGTACCTTGAACGTTAGGCATCCTCTGATAACCCAATTAATCACGTCCACGACTCGCCTCGTGTGAGCCGTCTGTTTTCGTCCTTGACTCGATAACGTCGCGATAACTAGAGGCGAGATATTTCTCGCGTGCGCCTGCCAGAGCGAGGGGCCAGCCGCGTAATGCCTGCAAGGGCAAAATTTCGACTTGATCGCCTGCCTATTCGCTTCGCCGCGAAATTCTACCGCTGATTGCTCTAATTATCTCTACCATGGATCTCTCTTGTTTCGTCTCAAATTTAATGCTTTACGCAATTACGCGATACGCATGCTAATGTACGCTTTCCGTCGCTTTCAAGGCTTTTCATTTTCACACCGTCACCCCACGGCCTTAAAGTACGCCTACGCGTAAGCGAATAGGTGCATGTATCGTCGTCGAGAAGATTGCTAAATCGATGACGTTAGGTGGTCGTATTTTGCCTAGTGTAGGCGCTAACTACTTTTCTCTTTTCTTCCTAATGGCTATGCAAATATACAATTTCCGTGAATTAATGTAGCGCTTTGATTAAACCTTGTACGTCGTTTAGACTATGTTCGGCCCAATCGCGTTTTTCTATTAATAACACTATGACGACCGACTAGTTTCGAGCGCGCAACTTTCGCGCCAAGAATTACAAACATAGTTCACTGTGCACTATATATTTTACCAATAATTCCTATACAGTGATTTTATCTATCGAATAAATTATAACGCGGAAACTTAAACTACGTAAAATCTGCCAAATACATAAATCCGAACTTAAAAGTCTCAAAGACAAATTCCATCAGATACGTGGCGAAAGATAGCAGACACTGAACGGGTGCGATAAGTCACGGTTGACACTAGACACTGGCGACGTGCACACCTAATCGATTATCGTAGCAAGCTGGGTTGCAATTAATGAGAAAATATGAAGCTACTACACCATTGCTGGCTGATATCCCACACCGTGTGTCTCTTTAACTCTTTCTCTCTCTCTCTCTCTTCATTTGCACATTGTCAGCACATCCCGTGATAACCTGCTCGCACGATAGAATATTTATCGCTGCGCTATGGCTTACAAACAGCATGCAAAATACATGGACGCGCCACGCTGCTGGATATCCGAACAGAAACCGAACGCGCGTCAGCTTTTCCATAGTTGTAGTTAGAAGTAGTTGCTGAAAGTTCTAAGCATGTCCAAGTACGTTATTTTTATGTTAAGAACATATTTTTATATTAAGAACTGCGTGTCGAAGGGAATATTAGATTATACATATATACCTAGTCCTGAGAATGTCACTGACATTCTTACCAAAGGCTTAAATAGAGTTAAGACTCAGTATTTTACCAAAGCTATGGGGCTTGTAGAAACTACGATCAAAGGGGAGTGCTGAGAAAAGTGAGGTTGGCATGATTGCTGGTTATTACAAGCTAGCCAACGAAAGTTAAGCAGCGCGGATAGTACTTGGATGGGTGATCGCCTAGGAACTCCGTGTGGCGTTGGCGAAGCGTGCTGGGCCCGTCGCGCCCCCAGTGGGGTTTCAGGCTTGGGCGCTGGCGGCTCAGCGC
>NT_177059.1:2282711-2282911 GCF_000188095.3 Bombus impatiens | reverse complement strand
GTCCGGCAGGGGAACCGGACTGCCTGGCATGGCGGCTCCGGCGACGAGGCGCGGAGTGACATTGTGTATTAGGCGCGCGGGGGTTATGTCTGTTCACCTAATACGGGCTATGCCCCACACGGGCTATGCCCGATACGGGCTATGACCCACACGGGCTATGCCCGATACGGGCTATGCCCGATACGGGCCATGCCCGATAC
>NT_177059.1:2277132-2282591 GCF_000188095.3 Bombus impatiens | reverse complement strand
GGTACGGGCCATGCCCACACGAGCTATGCCCGATACGGGCTATGCCCCACACGGGCCATGCCCGATACGGGCTATGCCCCACACGGGCTATGCCCGATCATCTAATATGGGCTATGCCCGTTCACCTAATACGGGTTATGCCCGATCATCTAATACGGGTTGTGCCCGATCATCTAATACGGGTTGTGCCCGATCATCTAATACGTTATGCCTGATCATCTAATACGGGTTATGCCCGATCATCTAATACGGGTTATGCCCGATCATCTAATACGGGTTATGCCCATAGTTGTAGGTTAAAGAGTTAACATGGCTCATTCGTTACGTTATAGCTCTTGTGGCGAGATGATGGACCAATCTGTCTGGCAGAATTTATACTAAAAACATTGAATCGAATGGGGCTTACGACACACGTTGGTAGAATTTTGCCGTTCGATTCAAGGGCAACGTTGTTTTCTGTGGTCTGCAGAATTTATTGGTTTATGGATGAAATAGGTTCAATTTAGACGGCACATTTTCTCCCTTTCTTTTGAATTCCATACGTCACGGCTTGATCTTCGAAATTTATGAATGAGAATATATTTTGCACGCTCATTGTCGAACGTAAACGATTCGATCCCGTATAGGCATTAGGTTATTTCAGAACGCAATGGCGCACGACCTTAAGGCTTTTATCGTTCACTGACTCGAATAAACCAGAATGGTTCGAATTCGTATAGAGACGACTAAATCAATTCCCTGGGAAATCTCACGTCTCTGAAGTTAATCGATTAAAAGCTACCAACTTACTTCGTCTAATCGTAAACTGAACGTATATGAAGATAAAACATAAGATTTGTAATCTCAACCGATCTTTCACATTTTACAAATCTTACCTAATTTAGTTTTGTATATATTGGTCCCAACTTTATTATTTTATCGAACGAATGCTACGAATTTGACTTTAATTTAAACAAATGTTTACGCAATGCCATCATCGAGAGAAATGGAAATACATTCGTGCGTGCATACAACTTAGGATAAAATCTATGGTAATAGCGTTGCTATTCATACAGGAAACATAAACGAAACATGTGGAAAATGTATGTAGATACTCTGTACGTGGTAAATAAAGCTGTAACAGAAACACGGCTTAATAAATCTCGACTATTTCATTTCACGCTGAAAAATCTAGAAAATTATAAAATAAAATTCCTTTCGCATGTTCTGGTGTTAATAACACCGCCGCACAATAGCCCGATACTTTCATTCGGAATACCGTCTGATTCGTCTTTTATTAAACTTTCATCCACTGGGCGTGCCGCTTATTACGTTTTCACGGAGAACGTGGCTGGGGCTAAGTGCATGGTAAAAGGCGGCCGTGAAACGAGAGGCAATAAGTGAGCAGCACGGGGTACATATATCTTGTCACGATATCCTTAAACACAGGAACGCTTTGCCAACGGCCAATAAATGCGGCTCTCGCATGGCTAACAACACGGCACAGCTCTCAATCCTAGAAATTCCCAAGTGACTTTCACCGGTCTTTCTTGTCGGCTCGAAAAACTTTCATCCCCCTTGCGCTACCACCCACTTACTCGGCCACGTTCTTCGTACTCACGCGAACAAGAAGCAACGCGTTCATCTTACGTGATTGTTATTTCGTTTCGAGGCTTGAAAATTCTCCGGAGCATTTCATCGCCGCTACGCGTTGCCCGAATTCAATTTTCTTTTTCCATTAATGTCGCCTACGCGCCTGCTTCTCCCTTCTTTGGTTATACGTTAGTCATTTCGTTGCGTGAGAAATTCACTCGGCAGAAACGCCTTCGTGATTGTGTTCCGTGACAGAAACTCCTTCACGTTTCGTCATCCTCAGCTACGCCACGGCCAACATCATCGATTTCTTCCTTTTTGCCGGTTACTCCTGCGTTTAATCTTCGATTTAATCTTCTTGTTTTTCCCCTCTTGAAACTTCTACCTGTTTTCCTTCTTATTCATATCGATCGTATCGGCTTTACAATTATCTCATACTACACATTACTTTTTCATTTACTCACGAACATTGGCTATCGCTCAAAAGAAAACTTCGTATCTCCGATACAGTTTCTGATTTCACATGTTTATCGAACTTGTAATTTGGAAACTGGCGTTATTTGTGGGAAAATTGAAACGTCGATAAACGTGTTTCTGTCTGTACGTACGTAACGTAATATTTCTCCCTATACACAAGTGTAACGTTTCAGTCTTGTTAGTTTTAAAGTTGGCGATGCTTTAACTTCGTGTAAAAATAATGGGCCCGGCGTCGGTATAGTAAAAACTTGAATGTTCTATAAGTTATAAAAGTACATTGGCTTCATAAATGAAAGGCTGGAGCGTAATGGAAAATACGTTGGAAGCAGCAAAAGCTACGCTCTAAGCATGCAGTATAAAACAAATATATAAAAATTTTATAGAATCGAATGATGCATGTAAGAAGCGTACGCCCGTAACTTTTTAATGACTTGCACATTTTGTTATATTAATGTGTTTTCTCTACATTTTAACCGAAGGTAACGTTCATATTTCAATTTTCACATTCAATTTCCATCATACAATCTATTTGAATTCTACCTTGAAGTAACGTTAAACCCAACTTAATTGTAATCAAAAAGAATAGCTAGGAAAATACGTTGGACTAATTTTTCTGACGATGATCTATACTTTATCTGCGCTTTATCTATATTTTATACTTTATACTTTACGATGAAAAGCGAATATTAGCTCTCGTTCTTGAGAGGTGGTAACATCTCTTACGACGTGTTTTCATTGCTTGTTACGTTGAAATTTTAATCGTCGTATCGCGCGATTAATTTCTTTTACGTATCGTAGGTAGAAACTTAACCGGAATGTACTCGTACTTAATGGAATATCGCCGTATTTCTATTGAAATTTATACGCAGAATACGAATATTCACGCGCAGAGTCATGTTTAAATTAAAATATATATTTAATCCCGTTATTCAGCTAACCAAAATGCTTTGATCGCTTTTCGCTGGGAAATCCCAGTGTATTATAGCATATTATCGCGGAATGTCCGAGATAGTTAAGATTTTCAGCTGAAAAAGTCGAGGATCTTAAAACGTCGGCGATGATCCCATTTCTATTCATTACGTTCGAGCACCGTGTTCCATTTTATTTTCCTCCGATCTTTATTTCGCGACACTACATTTTCGTTTTTTCTCGTTTCACATCCTGAAAACCGGGCGGAAGGTCGAAAAATAAATTAAATTATCGCCAGACGGATTAAACAGAGATTGCGGATCTTAGCGCGAATTCAGAACGAAGTAGACACCTCTCCGGATAATTCGATATTACCGTTCGATTCTGAGTATTTCCGTACAAGCCCCGTGCTAATCCGATTTTGCATTGACGAGATTGCATCGTCTACCCGGAAATTCGTCAGGGCAACCTTCCGGTCGAATCTCACAGATCGGGACAATCTAGCGTAAACATTGTCGCGTACGCATTAATTGCTCCGCAGCCTATTTACGCTATTTCATAATTACATTTGTCGTGGTTCGACTTGCCCGATTCCGTTCAATGGGCAATCCATTTCGTTTATTCAGTTCGTGGAAATGATTTTACAAAGTACAGAGAACCGAACGTAATTGAGATATATTGCAATGAAATAACGATATTGGTAAATTTTTTTGTGGAAAGATATTAGACTATAATTTTATTATTTTCGTTATAGTACAGTATAATGCAGTTCTCTTTGCAAGGTAGCTTTATTAAAATAATCATCAATTTTTCTCTTTAAACGAAATGATTCACACGTGATTAACAAGTATAATGGACGTTAAAATTATTTAAAACGTGACCCTTCGATGTTTCATTATTCGAGACTCGATTGAACATTTGAGAAGCGGAGGTTACACGCGTAAAAAAATTAGGCTGGAAGGAGTTATCGATCATTCGCTTTCGTTGCCATCCCTTCTTGGTTGATGAAACCACGCAGTTTTGTTTCTCTTATTGACCTAGTTTCCGGGACCGCTCTTATTATTTATTTAAAAGTAGCGTAAACGTATCGTGACACGGCCGTACCAGGGAACTCCTCCCCTTCCTTTTTATTTTTTCACTAAGATGAAACAACGTCAATGTTCTGTACAACGGGAAACATTGGAACTCAAATTGCCGAAATAATTGTTTAAATATTTGTGAAACGTAGATATTTAAGTTGCAGATGTCGTTATTCTATCCTACGTGCTGCAAATCTTTTATTTGGTCTGAATTCTAGTCTTTCGCAATTTTTCGTTTGAAATTAGGAAGATTAACGTAATAATTGTAAAGTAATTTGTAGAAACTAATTAAACATAACTTATGCGCAAGATTTCCATATTGAATTGGAATTTTGTCAGACTAATTGTCAAAATAATCTTCAGCAATATTTTTACAATACGTACTGCTTATTGCTAAAATTTGTTATCAGCGAAGCACTAAATTGAGATACGTCGATGAAATTAAACAGCGGAAAGAAACACCACTTTAACGAGGTATTCGTTGACCCGGAACTTCAAATGTCACGGAGGGATACACGAACCTTTTTATCCAACGCTTCTTGCACAAATGAGATTATCAAAAACACAAAAATGTAAAATCCTGATCAGAATGGAAGTACATTGATTTCTTCGCAAAATAAAACGATTGTTTTGGCCGCTATCGTCACATGGATAGAAAATCATTTTTTTTTTTTATTTCTAGACGCAAAGGAAGACAATTTTGATTCAGCAACAAGCAGACGCTTCATAGATGTAAATCTCATTAGGTTTTTAAATGAGCTTTCTTTGGATGATCGCCAAACACGCGTTTGAGACACTTAAAATCTGTGTGATAATCAATAAATTTTGAGAGTCGCTGTGCGAAAGCAATTTGCCAAATGACTTTCCTGCATTTCTGTAAACGACTGTTAGTCAGACGACAGATGCGACTGCCGTTCTAAAATTAGTTTCGTAAAAGTGCAATTGGATCGTAACTGTTTCAGAAATGTCTCTGGTGTTTCAAAATCCGGTTAATATTTCTGTTCATAACCGTACAACAGTCTAAATAAGTTTATCTTATTTCTATCGCTTATTTTTATATCTTTCCTCGTCGCTCATTTTTATTCCCTTTCGATAATACGATATAATAGGATTTTACAAACAAAAACAAAGTAATTACAAAATTGCATAGTTTTTAAACCCGTAATAAATTAAGTCTTTCTATTTTTATCAAAGTTGTTCCGTTACATTCCATACATTTTACTTCCTATTTAATCTGAATCTTAAATCCCGAAGAAACTGTAAAACCACCACGTTCAACCTGTAACATCGCCGAAACCCTGTCCATAAAGTTACCAAACATCGCATCGATTAGCCAGAGACAGCTGCTCAATCCCCACCCCAAAAAAGTAATCGTAAAAGCATCGATTAACGAAGCCGGGCGGCGTTAATCGGGGTCTCGCC
>NT_177059.1:2226292-2276469 GCF_000188095.3 Bombus impatiens | reverse complement strand
GGGGTCTCGCCTTTCTCGAAAGGCGTTCACCGGTCTGGAAGTCGCTCGATTCGCGAGGGTTGAGATTACGTAAAGCGAATGGTCCGTGACCCGGTGGATTTAGAAATCACCGGTCTCGTATCTCGTGTTCCCGATCAGCGTTGTTACACTATTATTAACAAATCAATCAATGACCGATGGTCATCGTATCGCCGCCGTATCCTGTACATGCAGGGATATCGTTCGCGACTGTAAACTCTAGAGAAAGGAGATTTCGCGATTTCACGTCGTCTCAATAAGACAAGGTTGGCGTGGTGTTCGGCTTCCAGTTAGATAAGATCTGCTTCGCTGGTACCTCTGGGTAGGTGGTCCGATGAAGTGGGCCGATTGTGGAAGCCTGGTTGGCGCTATTTCGAGGGGCAGATTTTCCAGCGCCCGCCAGAAAATATCCTGCAAGATCTGCCGACCCGTAAAACACGGCCAGTAAAACCGCTTTCGAAACGAAAGTTTCAGTCACGCAGATGTTACGCGACCTCGAAGATAATACAGTTCTAGCTATTGCATCGGCTTCCCAGGCGATGAATCACGGATAGACGGAATCAAGGCTCTTTCAAAGATCGATACCACTCGGCCGGGATTCCTCGTATTTTTAGACCGCCTTTTGGACCATTTGCATTCTACCTTCCCTTGATGGAGTGCTTGGGCTATCGATGATGATGAGTACCGCGGGGGGTAAGGTCAAACAGATACGATAGCAGGTTACCGGGGAACCGTTGTACGATGCCTGACGAAAGTTCTTTCGATATATATCTTTCTCTTTCAAGAAGGGGTATGTAGAGATTGGAAACAGAATCTTTGGTAAAATACGCGAGTATCTGTGTTCACTCCTGTTCACCGTTGGCCAGAAGAAACGGTAATGTAATTGTCATGAATATTCAGCTGCAACGTAAATAACGTTTCGGTACTCTGTCTAAATCGTAGTGATAATAGTAATTTATAGTGTTGCGGAGTACAAACTGTTGTTTCAAATTAGGACGAATGAACGTCAATTTAATGCTGATTAGATTAACAAAGCAATTAGTCCACTTCGAATTGCATTTGTTTAACTTTGGCAAATGGTATACGATAAAAAAAGTTGCTCGCTTTTAATTAAAATACTTTTAATTAGCAGCAGAACTCCGGACGCAGTTATTTCGCATCGAGCAAGCAAATACAGCGCAAAGATCTTTCCTTATCGAAGTATCGCGCGAAATTTATTTCATCTCTAACAAATTTTCTATTCCTACGATCCCCTCGGACTCTGTGCTCTCTACATTTCCGCATTACCTATACAATTTTCTTCCCTACGATCGTGCTAAATTTTTTCTCCGACATCCTTACTTCGACTCTCTGGTAACGTCACTTCAACGTTCCGCCTTTTCAGGCAGTTTTCCGTCGGGTTTACGAGTCCGAGCGAAAATTCCTGAAATATGCAAATCCTGACTAGCGTATCACAGGAGCGGATTTTTCAGTAGAATGCCGAAGACGAAAGCTATGCACCTGGAGCAGACCACCTAACTTAAACGGCACACGGGATCGAGTATGTACCTACCTGCTTCCGGAACCGCAAGGATTTAGGGTGCCCTGGCGATACTTTTTCCCTTCGCTGTGATAACCTGCCTGTTTGCCTGCTCGATAAATATCGTGTCGTAGAAAAACGAAAACTTGGCGCACTCGCGTTAACTTCCGGCTCCAGAGCGAACGTTTAACGTTAACAGGTTGGAGAGGCGCGGATTTTTGGTGCGATTCTTGTACTTTCGTCTTGTAGTGTCTCTTTCATGACAAGCAACTGGATATAACGCTTTACGATGTAATTTTACACCGCAGAAACGTCATTTCGTTTGCATACATAATTTTTAAAAAACGTGACTTTGATAAAGATGGAGATATTTCATTTAATAACAGCGTTGACGAAAATGTTGATAAAGATCTAACGTAACCCTACTGTTGAAAATGGCAACGTGAGTTCGTGCTCGCCACCCATATGCAGATGCGTTAGTTATAAGAAATAGTAAATAGAAGATAATCTAGATAAGTAATAGAAGTAATTCTAGTAGTAGTAGTAATAGAAGTATTCTAGTAATAGTAGTAGTAGTAATAGAAGTATTCTAGTAATAGAAGATAGAATAATAATAGTAAATAGAAGATAATAGAAGATAATAGAAGATGCTTTTTGTTTTTATCCCCATTTTCTGTAAGCGCGTGCAATAAAGTTTTTTTTGGCTCACAACGGTGTGATAGATTTATCCATTCAATAAAGTAATATCTATTGCGATTCTACCTCTGAGTATAGAAATAACAACATCTACCCTGGATATTCCTAGCATCGTGATATCGAAGTAACTTAAATATTCCTTAACACCGGTATCTTAAACGAAATTTTCTACGTATACGATTAAATGAAGTAGATGGTTCCATAATCGTAATTTGTCTCAATATCGCGAAACTGATCCTTGGAAACCTCGTGTAAAACGAAGTTAGCCGTACATAGCAAGTAGGTGTAGATTTCAATATCTATTAAGCACATTCAGGTCACGGAGACATTGCTGGCAACAAGTGTCAGCAACGCTTTCCCAAAATTAGCCAATGTAACGCCCTGCTTCGTCGTCATTTGCTTATTAAAATAACCATTATCCAAACTCTTTTTAACGTCAAATAAAATCAAATCAAGCGAATTACGATCGCTATTTATTCCTCAACAAAACAATATGTTACTTTATTTATGGTTTTCAATTATGTTTGAATTCAATTTTTATCAGACGTACACAAAATAAAACTGTCAGATCAAGATACACGAATGCGTAACTTTAAGTTCATGCGATGTTATAAAGAGTAAACTTTATCCTATCAACGCTGACCGAGAAATTGTTTCGGCCCGTATCAATTTATACCGGCAGGAGCAATACAATTCTCCATTCAATTTATAAAAAATGTTATTACCCGACCAACGAAAATTCGACATGCAAATAGGAAGAAATTTCGTCGAACGCTGTTTATTTCAATTGGAATGCGAATCGTTCCCAATTCCCTCGTAAACCATTCCCGTATCTCCCAGCATTTTCATAGTCACGCGAATGACTACGAGTCGAATGTTTACGAGCAGTTGCACTTTGAGGAGCATAAAAATTTGTTCTTTCAAAGAATAAAGCTTCGAGTGTCTCCGACTGTCGTATCGTGGCGAGTCGATTTAATCCTTCCACGTTACGTAACGCGGTACGAGTGAAATTAATTGCAACGTTACATGCAACATGTGTCAGCATCGGCCACTTCATGCTTACACGTTGCTATCGCTATTTACCCTATCGCCTGGAGATTCGAATATCGCATGATCTAAAACGTTAATGTATCCCGCGTATTTCTTGACGAACTTGTCGAACGAAGCCTCGCCATAGATATTCTATCGACACGATCTTACGATTTCGTATTTCTTTTTCTTTGGACATTCTTCAAACCTGGAACAAATACAGAAGAATTGTTTTTAACGCAAACGACTTTTCATATTAATTTTATATTGAAATATTTTTTGTCAAAGTTAAATATTCGGTGGCGAAAATCTGTGGTTTAAACTAAATTAAATATCGCAGTTTATTCCAAACAAAACGCTATTTTGTGTCACGATATTTGATATCACCATTCGATTTAAGCTACTTTCACGTTACTCGTATATTCTCGTAAAAGTATCTGAAAAAAGAAACAATCGCGAGATTAAACAGCAGGTGATTAATGTAATGAAATTGTTAGAATTGCTGGCAGCAATTTCACTATGCGTCAAGGGTGACGAATCCGGAGGTAACGAAATTAATATTGGAATCGTCAGGCGCGATAGCGATTATTCGCAAGCGAGCCAGTGCGGTCAAGTAATTCGCCAACAACGTTTATTTCCTCACCCATGCAAACCACTTACAAACTAACGATCAGTAGCTCGTTAAATGTTCGCCAACACATTGCGTCTGCTAGATATACCTCCTATTCGCTCGATTGTCCAAATCGTGCGAATTTAACACACACACACATATATATATATGCAAATCCACGGTCGTGATATCTATATATATAGATATATATATAATGCTAGTGCTCTATATGATACGATATCACGAACGCTGGAATCAGTCGATTGAGAATTGAGATTCCTGTCTAATTCGAGATCATCGAATTAATCGGTTGATCGGCTATCATTTCGACCCAATTCAAACACCGATCGAACGATTTTAATAAGAACATCCTCAAACGTTCTCTTAATTAGCCAGAAAATTTTTGTAGACACAATTTCATGAATTTTTATGAACACAAATAATTCTTATGAACTTCCATGAATTTATAAACTGTAAAAATTGTTTAACCCTGTTACGTTTCTTCGATCTTCGAGGCTTTAGAACGCTGAAATTTTCATATTAACAATTCGAAATCGGTAATCTTAGTAATGAACAATTGATGCTGTAAACGCTCTAATTAGCGTTGGTATTTGGAAATACGCGCTCGTCAGTGGACCGTAATCGGCTACGAGATTAGTATTTAGTCCAAAGCGGAATGCAATTAACGAAATAAACAATTCATGCGCAGCCATCGAGAACGCGATGAGAGATACGATGAATTTATCGGAGGTTAATCTCGCCGTGAAGTATCATTTATTCGATCTGGTATCCATTCATAGCGTTACAAGTAGCGTTTACCATTCACTTCCTGTCTAACGTATAAAACGTTTCATTGCGACTTACGCGATGTTCACGAATTGAGCGATATTTTCCTACGACACGTGGCATCGATCGATAAAAACCTGACGCAAATCTAGAAATTATGGGGTTGGATTCATAAAGGGAGTTATAGCGTTCGGTTGGGAATCGTTGGCGAACCGTTCACGCGAGCTTAGGAGAGAAAAACTTGAGGCTTGTCTGATACTCTGATTCTGATCGAGCTTAAAATCGATCCTTCGACTTACAGGCCATATTTTTCATTTCTATCGAGTTCTTTTTGGTTGGAAAGAACTAGTCATTTTTAAAAATTGTTCATTATAATCTTAGAATATGTTTGTTGCAAGCTTTAGTTTCTATAATACTTTGCACAACTATATCTTTAGACGCGGCAGATTCCTTTTCAAGAGGAAACATTCGCGGAAACATTCTTTTTCAGTCATTGAGTAACATTAACGTAGAAAGACGAAGAAAATCTATTTGTATTTTCTCTTGTAATCTGCGTGTTAATTAAAAAATCAATATGTAAAAAGCTGAAGAAAGAGCTTGAAAGATAGAACTTTTGTGAAGTCGTAATACTCTTCGTAATATTCTCCGGTTCAATGGACCTCGGAAGGTAGAGTAAATAGCACATTTCTCACATCTGTTACGAAAAGCCATAAAGATAGCGTGTCGTCATTCATAACGTCGGAAAGCCCAGCTTTAACGTAAATATTTATTCTTGATATTTGGTAAGATCTGGAACCCCTGATTGTGAGTCTCCGTGTTACTTGCAAATTGTATTTACCATTGAAACGAGATGAATCTGCTCAAATCTTGCACGAGTACTTGGAAAATGCTATCTATGTAGATTCTTGTTCAACATCAGATTCTCTGATATACATAATTTAGTATATTAAACGTTTCATTTGATATTTCGAATAATCGTTTATTTAATATTTGCAATGCCATTATTATTATTCGCAGCTATTTACTGCTAATAAAATTTTCTTCCATCAAATGCGGCAGGGGCGGGTTTTAGTTCTTGCCAAAAAAATGTCACGCTTCGATCCACTCTAGCTCCTAATATTAAAATATTCCTCGATCGGGGATGCCTCATTTATCATCTCGGCCATGAAGCGTAAAAAGTGAAACTTGAAAAATCGCAAGATCTGTTGACGTTTTATAACTTGGCGTCGCGATTCTTCGCGAGATAGGAAAATCGTACCGATAGACGTGACGGTTTCCAGTGACGACTCGTCGGATGAAATCGCGATCAATTTTTACCAAAGAAAAATACGAGAAATCGTTCGTTTGCCAGGCGATCACGAACCTTCTGACGTGTAATCAGACCTGAGGAATCGGCATCGGAATAGTAACAGTCACCGTGATTTATTCGCGGCGAATTAGTATTTACGCGGATAGCTTCTTTCTTAGTAACGTCAATATTTTCCCGCTCCCGTAAATTGAGATTTAATTTCGCTGAAATTTTCCGACCGCCATGTTTCATTATTTCGCCTCGTCATTTTCCACGCAAGAAACGCGCCTCTTCACCGGATGAACAAGTTAATCGAGAGAGATTATATTCATCGTTTCTGCAGCTGTATCGTGATCGTTTTTTCATTCTTCAAAGAATTCGGAAATTTGTTCAGTGAAAATACGGTGGCTGCAAAAAATATTAGCAGAAAGTATCTTTCTTTCGCGAACGTGTTTTTTACAACAGTGCACCTTCACACAAACGTGAAACCAAGTCTGTGAAATGTCGCGGTGTTTATCTCAACAGAACAAAATGGATCGTACATAATTCGGCAAAATAATATAAAACAAAAAACGTTGTCGTATTATTCCCTTTGTATTATTTCCCCATAAAAGGAAAGAAACTTTTCAGACAACCTAATACTTTCACGCAAAACCCTAATCTTCGGAGAAAACGTCTGTCTATAGAGCTTTATATTTTATTTACACAGATCAGATCAGATTTTTCGAACATTCAATAATATGGAAAGTTACTTTCATTTCTATGGTATTATATGGGTAAGTGGATATAGGTTTAAAATCATGAATATTTAAAATCTACGAATTTTCATGTTAATCCGTATTACGCGTATTCGGAGAAAGTAGTGGAATTTATAGGCTTCTACCTATAAATAGTAGCATTTTCAATAATATGTCGTTAAATTGGCTGTTACATATGTTACTTTGAATATTAATTTATGCTTCGGTAAACTGTGATTTATATTGTATCGCTTTGTAATGAATTCCATGTATTCGATAGCTTCGATAACGACGATGCAAAAGAGAGAATAATTTATTTGCGAATACATAACGAAAACCTAAGAGCGGATGTAGTGTTGAAATTTTTTAAATAATTATCCGTGCGTTTAATCGACCTAAGATATACGTGAAATATTAATCTGGACAATACATCGATAGTTTGATATCTTAAAGGGAGAAAATAGTACGAAACGAGATTGCCATTCACACAGAAATCTAGTAATTCTATAGTATTTATGCGATTAGTCACGATACTGATTTTCGCTGAAATTCCTCGGCGAGAAACGTTAATGGCATGTTGCTGTAAGAAATTTCGATTAACCATTCATTCGAAGTACCATACAAAAAATAATTTTAAGGAAGTTAAGAAAAAACTACAAACTACTAACTACTACTAACAAAAAACTAAAAACTACAATATGTATATTGAATGTATATTGAGAAAAAACACATATATATATATATATATGTGTGAAGAATACACGTTTCCATATTGTTTACGACAGTTACAAGCAGTTTAAGTAATAAAAAAATAGACATTATTTTTTTACAATACTCGATCGTTTTAACGGAAATGTAAAAGATCGAATGAGCGAAGCGAAACATCTGCACGAGCAAATTTAATGATTCACGGTACATTGATGGCCGATTATCCAATGTGATATCCATTTGAAAACTCTTGCTTGAAAAATAGCTGTAGCCCAGAGTGGTCGTTTCGAAACAACGACAGAATAAGTGCCCTCGTCTCGCGGTTGTTGGAAATTTACGATATCCTTTAACCTTGGTAGTTGAATGTAGCGTGATTTGCGGCAAGTTAAATAACAACTCGTTCAATCGTCGACAGAACGGAAGCTCTGTTTGAATTCCTCTTAAAACTGCTAGTTACAGCGCTTCATTTTCCGCTACTTGCCCGCTACTTTACATAGATCCGCTTCTAAATTCGCTCGAGGCGATGAACTTTGTTTTCCGCGTTCCGACCGATTCTTAATCCAGATTGAATCGATGTAACTTCGCAGCTCGTTCTCTGTTATCTTCATGGTCGTTTCTGTGTAATACTTCACTATGCGATCGCTAGCAGATATCGAACAGTAATTAGGAATACGTAAGGGACTCGTATCGATAAACGTCTCTAATAAACCGGCAAATAAGAGACTGTTAAGGAAATGCGATAAAACTAGAGAAAATCGTAAAGTTTCTTTTCAGAGCGGCGTATGTAGGCGAACATCGAGTATCGATACCGAAGCGCACATAAACCGGCTGAAACAGTTGTAAAAAGGATATCGTAGCAGGACAAGGGATAAGGACGCGTAAACTTGTTATAGGCACACTTCGAGCCGATATAAAAGAACCAGCGTAAAAAGCTCGCGAGCCGCGTGGTGTGATAAATCGATCGACCTCGACCCCTGCTGCTGCGGATGGTTGTAAAGGATCTTTTGGGACGAAATATTTATCAAAATTTTAACGTTTTCTTAACTGGTTCGTCACGTGTTTAAAAGTATATGCTTCTTACGTTAAAAAGTTGAAAAGCTTCCAAAGATCAAGCATCGAGATTCAACGGCTCGATGCATTACGTGGGCGGGTCTAAAATAATAGAGTTTTTGATAGGCATGAAAATGATTCTACGATGGAAATAAAATAGGCTAAATTGAACGAGATCGCGTGATAAAAACTTCTCGATTGGGATCGCGCTGAAAATTTCATGTTCCAAGGACGGATGCAAATTAACCTTAATGTCACTTGAGCGTTAATTTTAGATTATATCAAAATCGCATCACCTTCGTTATTTTCTATTCTGTTTCGTTCGTTTCTTTATATACAAATATTTCGCCATATGAATTATTCATCGGGTTATTTCGATTTCATCGGAGATAACAAATTTCGTTTTAAATCAAGCAATCGGTATATAAATTTCTTCTTCTTTATCAACTTACTCTACCAATGTGTTCATCGTGATCAACGTTTCTCCACTTTGCAGGTTGGCTGAAACATTCAAAGTATACTTTTACGTCTTATAACGAACACTTTTCGACTGATTGAAGGAATACGTTCTCAAGGGAATAAAATGAAATTTTCCCGACCTAGATTCGTTCCTATGGCGGAGAAACTCGTACAGTTGTAACGCGAACCTGTAAATAATAATCTAAGTTAGTTTCTCGAGACGCGCGCGTACGAAGAGAGGAGCTGCTGGAAATTTTGCGAAAGAACGGACCCGCGTGTCGAGTGGCGAAAAGGGACTTGCTCGCTGTTTCGTTCAACGCTCGCCTCTCCTTCCTGCTGAAAGAGCCGTATATCTCTTCTTTCCTTAGAAAAGCAACGGAATAGCTAGCCTGAAAGTACATGGAAAACAGGCTTCTTGAAAGAAACAACCGATCCATTCAGGTGGAATCTTTTTCAAAACTCGCTAAATCCACTGTGCGTATAACTGTCGTGTCCACGTTTAAGTACAAATGTGAATTTTCTGAAAGAATTTGAACGACGATTACAATACATTACGAAAATCGTCGTTGTTTGATTATTTCGATTAGATGATTTGATACTGTAATTTTTGCACTGGGTAATTAATCAGGCAGAAGCGACAAAAGTCTCGATACTTTCGCATATTTACGAAGACGCATCGGTATGTCGTACCTTATAAATTTCAATAACTTTACTCTTTTGGAACTTTTGAATGGAAAAGTTGCAAGTTTCATATGAGTCGCTCGGTACTGACTTCCAAACAACACCGATGTTAAAAATCGGAGAGCAGATGCGAAGCATTCTTATCAGCATGGAAACTGAACTTTTGTCGGACTCTGTATATTATCGTTTTTGCGATCTAGTACGCGACTTGAAAAAAAGCAATCACGGAAGCCATAAATCAAACTAGAGAAAACGATAAGCTAATCGGATTTGTCGGATTAGAATTTAAATCCAAATATATCATTTTAAGCGATAAATACATTCGATCTGTCTTTCTAATTCTTTTATCCAAAATGTTTGTTTTGTCTGACAAATGTCTGACAAAAAGACTCACTTGCCTTTGTAACAAGTGTTACTCATTTGTAGTCAGAGTGGAAACTTTCTTTTATTAAAAACCAACCGCACGAATAAATCTACTTCCAAGAAGGAGAGTCAACAAGACAGAAAACGAGAAAAGAAAATGACGATCTAACATTGGCCGTTTCGTTCCACGTTTTAGCTGGCTACAAAAATCTCTGCCGTGCAGATTCAAACGTTCACTCTTTTGTTATGCTCGAGAAATGAAATGAGCGCACGGCTGGATCATTCCCAAGTTAGGTCAATTGTTGTGAAAGCAACGAGTCCTGATCGAGGCAGCGAGCCTTCGACATCGGCCAAATCTCGTTCGACGCGCCTGTATTCTTCCAAAGATACCGTTCGCAGGAGAATTTTCCAATACCCCGGCTTCGTTATCACGATGCGCAAGTTTGTCATGCTCTTTATTCACCGTGAACACGAATTGGATGTTTCCTCGACATTGAACGTGCGAGCCGCTTAATTGAACGAAGTAGTATACTTTATTGTCGCGAGGATTGATAAAAATAAATGATGCAAGCGTCGATACTCGGAATTATTTGATAACGAACGGGTGATATTTTAATAATTGATTTGCCTGGATTAATTATGAAAATGGGATTACAATAAAAATCATTTTCATACCGTAATGTGTCGCGAGTATTTTTGTAATTGCTCGTCCGATCGGTGGAATCGAATAATATCGAAGAGAATTGAATTAAATTTTGATTTCAATAAGGATAACGGAAAGCGGATTAAGTTAATATGGCGATATTGCAGTTCAAGTTATAGCAAGAATGGTAGCGTACATTGTACAGAGCGATGGATATTTTCGTGTTTCGTCAGATTTTGCATGCAAAGCGCTTCTTCCAGCGGAAGAACTTAGTAGAAGCGTTATCAAAAAAGTTGGAAATACTTTGCACTCGAGTTAAATGTATAAGCTGTAAGAGGTTGGAAAGCAATCCTGAGAAAATCTCGTACTAGTTGTTCGATGAAAATTCTGAAACATAAAATATTTAAGACCTTTCAATTTATCCGTGTGATACTTGTGACCAAGAACAGGATAATCAAAGATATTTCACGTTTCTATTTCGTTTATTACCTTGCAAAGGCGTTCTCTTCTTCCAACTAAATTCACCAAAATAAATATCCTATTTTCATCTTATTCAACGCTCCATAAAGAATCCTCGAGCATCTAAAACGGATAATATCCTCGAAGCCCGCTTGGGCAATCAAATATCGATACTGCACGTTTCACATCGCAACCCAATTATTAGCACCCCGTGCGTGCCGATACATCAAAACCATTCTCTACGGCACAATAAAAATTGAGTTTTCTTCGGGATTAAAACGAAGCTTCCAATCGCGCGGACGTGCCGGATTGTTCCAATAAGGCGGGCAATCCGACTTATATTTTTTTCCAGCAATCGCCTAGCCAGATTGAAATGGAAATACGCGAACTTCGATGGTACGGGTGTCGCGCGTCGGAAACACGAAGAAGAGGAGGAAACGCGGCGAGTCGCGAAACCTGCGAAACGGCCGCGCCCGACAGACAAATTGCATTAAATCTCCATTGGCGGCGCGTGGAAAATATTGACGCCGTCGCGCAGCCGCTTTCGCGTAAATATTGATACTCTGCGAATGAATCGTACCGGTTGCATCTTTCATGTGATCGCCGCTTTCGTTCTCAGTTCGTTTGCTCTTCTGGATGGAAAATAAACTGGAGAAGAAACGAACGAACTCTGGTCTAGAAGCATATTCGTATAGAGTCGTAATTCTCTTCTTTGCAGACGTCGCGAGCTTTTCGGTATCTTTATGTTCGTAGTAAAGCATTCACCGTTCAAACTGTCTGCACATACTTGTCTTATTTGCATGTTTCAAAAGAGGATTACCAGTTTGTTTGTCTCTATGCAGGTCTGTGTGAGTGTGCGTGTGCGTTAAGGCTTGAATATTCGATGTACGAGAAACGCAGTTGAAGAATACTATGTAGAAGCGAAAATTGACAAATTGGTGGAAATAATAAAGAATTAATTCGAGTGATGCTGTTACTTGTACTTACTTCGAGTACTTGGATTACTTGTACTACGATGAATTGAAAATAACTATCTTGCGATTTGTAATGAGACAAAGTGGTAATTAGATGTTTGTAGATAAATTGGAAATTTGAACGAGAGGATAGGTGAAGCAGATCTAAATCGAATGACTCTGTACAACGAACGCTACTATAGCAATCGATGCATTTCGGACAATGTAACTAAATTGAACGACACTCTAGAATGAATGCAACTTAACTGTTCAATTTTCTGCGCGTTAAAATCTTTTAACAGATACGTTATCGTATAATAAAATGATGCCGAATATTCGACAGTCATCTAACGTATTATCGCAAGATATTTTCTATTTTTAATAAACTCGTGTAATAAGATCAAATAACTTTCGTAAGTTCGTCGCTGGTTCTTTTATTAATTTCAATTTACCAGAATGTTGTAATGTATAAATTGAATTAGAAGAGAAAATAAAAGTTCTTTCTTCGCGAACATGAAACATTCTTGAGAAAAGGATTGTCTGACCTAAATAAAAGTGATCTATTATTAACACCCTGAGGAGGTCTGAAATAATTTGATGTTCACCTTTCGTGACTGCAAACTTACACGTGAGTTTCATCCTTTTATCTGTGATCTGTTTAAAGTAATTACGATAACAGACGGCACACTACGCAAAGTAATTTGCAGAAAGATGTATCACGACCGATATAACGCGCGAAAAATGCCAGAATAATTCGTCTACGTTTTCATACCTCCTCGAATATCAAACAGTTGTCAATCTGTTCTGATATTTCCATTTCATACGATACTTGATTTCGCATTACGTATCCAACGATAATTTTTTTCCCAAGTTTTTAAATCTTTAAGATTCTTAAAGATGTATGGTGACAGTTCCAGAAAATTATATTAGTATTGCTACAGTAATTATTTTCTAATTCTCTGGAATAATATATCTCCCATCACTTTTCCTTCCACTTTTGAGTATAATTTCCTAAGAAGGTATAAGAAAAATTCATCAGAAGTAGAGCCTGCTTGACGTATTCGGGCACTTTTGCTTCTACATCATATTTTATTCATCAAGGTATGATTGATTGCCTTGATTTACAGGGGTTCGTTCAAAAAAGGCTTCGGTTAACTGTTATCCTCTCCGGTGAGCAGACTGATCTAATCAGCCGAAATGATCTAATCGAAAAAGTGCCGAGTTTCTCCTGTTCAACATAGAAACATATCAGTAAAAAAGATTTATACGTATTTCGATTAATTGATCATTGTCGAATCTTCGAAGTAAGTTCGAGTCAAATTATAGTAAAAGAAGGCAATGCTTTTACATTTAACAATAGTTTTCCACTGATTCAGTGTTTTAAAATTCTACTATGATAATATTAACATTCGAGAATTTTAATACCGTTTTTAAAATTATTAAACTTTTCCTCTCCATATCTTTCGATCTGTGCTTGAACATCTTACTATTATATCGTTATTTCGTTCGTCTTATATACCATTATACTATCGTTTTTCATATTGTTCATCGATATTAACGCGACACTAAATTGAAAAATAAGGATTCGCCTCAAGAATGTTATCTTTCTTTTACCATTCTTCTACCATTCAATATATCATTCGAAAACAGATATCTCAATAAACCGATGATACTACAATTTGGCTATTTCAGTGGAAGAAGGTGATGGCCCGTACCACGCGCTCGCGACGAAAAATGGCGAATACGACTGATGCTCCCTCGCCTGCGAGCAGCCTTTTGTCGTCCACCACGACGACCCCGTTCACCAGCCCGACATCGACAAGCTACTCCACCGAGGGCTATACCTTCAATTACAGCGGCCTTCCCAGCCTAGGTGGCTACTCATTGGAGGATTTGAATTACACGGAACTCTGGGTGGACGTATGGAATAGCACCGAGGCCAGTAACGTGACTGAGAGGTTAAATACCACTGTACTGTCATCGGGAGCAGGCTACTGCGACGAATGGGAGGCAGCGCAACACAAACTCTTCCAAGTAAACTCTCTTCTTCATTTCTATAAACGTAGCAATAGCTTGAGTTTACGGGAATTGAGCCATAGATCCGATAGATCGATATTCTATTCGTACTATATTCTAATAAAAATTTGACTTTAAGGCAATCGCTGAAAGAAACAATGACGGTCTAATTAAATTGTCAAATTAATCATGTATCACACAGTGATAACGAAAATGGGAACTTTCGATAAATTTAAACTAGTACTCGTTTATCCGTTGCTGGTCGATAACACCATCGCCATCTTTATCGCCACTTTATTTAACGGGCAATGGATTTAAACGATACGTGAAAACGAATCGAGCAACGAGAACTATTTATCAACTGGACGAGTTTTGGAAACTATAGCGATATTTTTCAAGCTTTCATCGGCGTCGGTCAGAATATAAGAAAAATTGCAGGTTCATAATTTTTCATTCGCTGTACGTTTTAAAAATCTCTTATAGCGTTTAACTAATTAAAAAAGCAACGAAAGGAAAGGCAAACCAAGAAATACGTACAAATTACTATGCTTTAGTGATTACAATCCCATACATTCCGTACATGAGTTTCTTCGTTAAAAAAAAAAAAACAGCCATGGAACAAGTCTTCGACAGTTTGACGAAAAAAGAACGCGAAAAATCGTAGCTTCCATCTAGGCAGTAGATTCCGTGCAACTAGGGTGGTCTCCAGACGGTCAGTTGAATTTTCTCGGAGCGAGACGAGGCAATCTTGCCGGCTGATGGATTCTCACGGGGAAACCGTTTCGATTTGCCTTTTGCCAGGCGGCGAATCTGTTCTTCGCAGCGGCGTTCCTGGTGCCGCGTTCTTTCAAGGCCTCAGTACTGGCACTGCGCACCTTTCTCACGGCTGGCTTCATGCTGGCCGCTCTCTGGGCTGGAATTACCATATGCGCCCTGGACGCGATGCTATGGTGTCTGGCTCTCGGCCTTCTGAACGGAATCCATTCGCTTATACTAGCCTGTCGATTTCTGCCTCCCGCGCTCAGCCCCGAGCTGGCTGAGCTCTATCTGAAACTCTTTAAGCCGTACAAGGTCAGCAAGAAACACTTCCAGGAGCTGGCCAAGGAGGCAAGGATATTAAAGCTGGACTCCGGTCAGACGTATGCGACAGAAGGCGTCACACCCGCCGACGAACGACTATCGATACTGTTACGTGGCAAGTGAGTATTACGCGACCGTGTCTGTAAAATACAGTGATTCGCGAGAGTGTTTGAAAACTTATGTGTATACGAACGTATACACGAAGGAAGAAACAACTCCAAATTAGTCTGCAGCTTCTAATCTCTCGCTACATATTTCAAATTATTGCTTCGGTTTTTGAAACATGTAAACTTTACGATTTTATAACCACACTGAATCTCTTTCATCGATCATATATTCAGAATTTATCGAAAGATAAAATCGAGTCAATAGATAACGTCCCTTTACCGGTGTTTGATCTTCCGGAAGAGATCGAACACCGGCAAAATTACTATTCGCCCCTCGCACCTCGGTGAAATCTTCTCGAATTCTGGCACCCTCCGGAAGTGGTTCGCGAGAAGTTTGCGTCTGTCATCTCGTATTCTTCCGTATCTTGTTTATACTGTTGATACAAAACAGCCTCTAGCTTTATGTAGTAGCACTAGCTTTCGAAGAAACGTGGAAACTTCAGAGTGTTTAACGAATGGTTCTGTGGAGTTCAGGTTGAAGGTGACCTGCGACGGAACACACTTGCATTACATCAAAGCTTATCAGTTCGTCGACTCGCCGGAATGGGAGGCCATGCACGAGAACATCGACGACGTCTTCCAAGTGACGATTCGAGCGGAGGAGTCTAGCACGTACATCTGTTGGACCAGGCTGAAGTTGCTCAGGGTACTCAGGCATAGGCCCCTGCTCAAGGTCGTCCTCAACACCCTCATCGGTAAGGACATTACGTCCAAGTTGTACGCCCTTAACGAGCAGCTCGCTGGTGTCGCCGCGGCCAGTGAGACAACCACGTCGAATCCTTACAGGGGCGTCGCGAGAAGTCTTAGCGTCGACGCTGTAAACACTGAAACTGCCGGAAGAGTACGATCCACGACGTGGAAGGCACAAAGGAGGCACAGTAATCCGCGTAGCGACAGTAAGTTTCTTCGTTCCTCCTTTTCTATCCAATCGTTTGCTAAAGAGGGAACGCGATATCCGAAGACAGAGCACGTTAATTACCGGATGGGAAGTTTGTCGTTTGGCAAATGTGAGAATATCGTCGGAAGTATTGGAAATTTGTTCGTCAGGTAGATTTTTCAGTTTCGTTACGGTAGATTTGATGATTTCACGCGTTTTGCGTTCCGTTAAACGATAATACGAAAAGTATGGTTTTGCATGATCATCGAAGCGAAGTGAAATATTATTCGATCCACCTATACTTCATCCTAATCGACGTGTAACAAACGCGCGCCATCGAGCATCCCGGCGCTGAAAGGATTAATTCGAGCTTCATTTCCCAAAGTGAAACCACCGTCATCTAATCGGCCGCAGAAAAACACGTTTCTCGAAATAGAACTGCACGATCACCATTCCCAATTATGCTCTCGGTGAATCCAGATCATCGAACAATCCACATATTCACTCCCCGACTGTCGAATCTCGTAGACAGTGACTGATTTTCGTTGAACACACAGTCGTTCGGTCGATCAATATGAAATAGCAATTAGTCGACTGACACATTGGGAGTGGTGACAAGGATCGAAATGAATTGTCCACAGGGAGTTCGCCATCCCGGTACTCGCACCAATACTGGGCGCCCGTGGTGGCAAATCACTTCCCGCCGAATTCGCCGTTCACCCAGGGTCAAAGCCTCGGGTACACGTTACTGCCGCAGGGTGTTCAGTTTTCGCCACCGCCACGGGCACCCTTTCTGTCGCATCAGCCGTTGACGCGACAGCGTAGCGGTGGCACGAGCGGCGATTACACCCTGCTACCTCAGACACCGAAGCTCGAGAGGAAACGCTCGAAAAAGGGGACGAGAGAGGTGAGTAGTAGTTGTATAGCGAGCACTCACGCTGAATTACCATCGCCTTTCTCTTCGAAATGGGATGTTTAGAGCGTCGCCAGTGGCCATTACTCGCCAGTGGAAGATTGTACCGGATGATGTTGCATTTTTTGCGTTCGAGTCTCTAACGTCGAACGCGAGCTATTTTGTTTCATACAATGCGCGCGGAAGTGGGATTATTTCGTTTTTCGTTTCGTCGATATTCGGTTGGGTTTAAAACGTTGTCGTTGAATTTTTTCAATATCGACGTAATTTGCACGGTAATTTGGGAATGCTCGATCAATTCTCTTATTATCTTTAGGTACGTTCATGTGTTTCCATTTAAACGCATAGAGAAGTTTCTATTCGACAGAAAATTAATCGCGAAACGTAAATTTGACAACCTGCTAAAACTTTTTCGATTAGCTTCCTTCGAAATACAAATAAAACATACAAATTTCATTCGATAGTGTTCATAATTAAAGTATTGGTAATTGGATCGTTGTAGAGAGTTGGTTGGGAAATGCAACGCTATTAACACAGCGCTAGTAGAATTGCTCCGAATTGATCAGACGATATGGTACACGGTTGATTCCATAGATCGATTAGAAGGACCGTAGAATTTCACTAAATTAGAGGAAATTAATTTCCGACGTTTGTAGTACGTTTTAAAAAACAAGTAAAGATTTAGTCGAATTCTAACGTTGTCTACAAAAATATTACGTTATAGTTAAATTTGTAACGATATTTCTAATCGCCTCTTGGTCTTCCAACTTGATCCACATCCACTAGTTTTCGTTGTCACTGAAAACTACGTTCAGTGACTCTAACGTAGCGCAGCGACTGCACAGAAACTTTCATGACACTATTATTCGGCAACCCGTACGCGTTTTTATCCATAGCATCTGTTTATCTGGTTTCACGCGGCTATACAACCAGACTTCTGCAGTCGATGCGACTTTCGGTCGTTTGTCCCATTTCACTTTGCGAATGATTAAGTGTCCATTCGCGAACACGGGCGAGCGTAGCCCGTTCGTCTTCGACTGGAACGTGGAAACCCAGAAGTATCTGCGTCCACGATATAAATCGCCAGGCGGGAATCGGGACAAAAAGCTGGACGAATATATCGCTACAGAAAAACTCAATTACCGCGCGTACTCGAGCCAGAAAAGTGAACCGATATTAAGTTAGCATCGGCTTCGTTTCAGCAGCGCCCCCAGGCTAGATGACTTTATTCTTAAGCCGCGCACAAAAAAAGAAAAAAAAGGTAACAAAGTGAACAGAAACCCGACTGTTGTCCACTTGTGAATGGAGCAGCTGTCTCGTAAAAATAAAAGGCTAAAAGAGAGAACACTTCAAGT
The DNA here is from genome assembly GCF_000188095.3 of Bombus impatiens. Classification (NCBI taxonomy): domain Eukaryota; kingdom Metazoa; phylum Arthropoda; class Insecta; order Hymenoptera; family Apidae; genus Bombus; species Bombus impatiens. The sequence goes on along the minus strand of NT_177059.1, from coordinate 2,258,062 downwards.
CACGAGTGTCAGAAAACTAGCTTCCTTCGCACGAACAAATGGTGCGACGTTGGATGCACGTCTCGTTCTCTTTTTACTCTCGTTTACCTCGTTTCAGCAGGGCGAATTTGGCTAATCGACCGTTTCATCCGGAATATTTTTCCGTCCAATGCTTCCTTTCCGTTTCAACTGGATTTTGTGAATTAATTTTTTACCATTTTCCGTAGAATGTTCGATGTAGTTACGATAGCTCGCTCGTTTTTAAAACGTCGTTGAACGCGATGCAAAACTCGGAAACAGGCAACAGGCAGCAATGAGGAAAAATCTTCGTTTATAATCGGTCGTGTGCATCGATTATTTAATGCCTTTTGATTTCAAATTCAGAGGTGACGATTCGAGAAAATTATCCAATTTACAAAGGAGGAGTCGTTTTCAAACGAACCACTTCACTAATCACCACTGCAAATAAAGTAATTCAAGAATCGCGCATGGTAGATTCATGAAAGTTTCTCAGCCGTGCACGATAATATTATGTTTGTGAGCGGCATAATCGTTTTGTAGCAACGAGCGCGATTCAGAGTCACCATTCATCATCGTTCTCCTCTCGGCTGGTTTGCACGATACAAAGGGGGACAAGAGAAGTTTGAATAACACGAAATAATGCTTACGTAATTGCACTGAGGCTCGTTGCCGCGCTTAGATTCACGTAAATAGGATACTTAGAAGGAATCGCGCCAACCGTAAATCCAATTGGGTATTCAGGCAAAAGTTATACAAGAAAATTGCATGTCCGATTCGTTGCACGCACATCAACCTAGTTAGATGAAATATTCGTATGATAACGAGATTAAGATAATCTTCTCGGTAGAAACAGGGACGTGCTTCCTCTAAGTAAACTAATATGTATCATTGTCTATAATTTTATTCATTTAATCGCGTCTGATGAGAATTTTAGAGAACATCTATCATTCGAGCAGCACACGGAAAAGAAGACAAATTCTCCTTTGTTATATTCTTTTATTTTTGTATCACCCGACAAAAAATTTGCAACATTTGATGCATGATCGCAACGCTGACCTTTTGTGACCTAATAAAATGGCCACACGGTTCTCTTATCGGTTTTTCACGAATTACACGGCTTTTGTCCTGCGAAAGTTGGACTGTTTCGTCAATGAAATGTCACAAAATGGTTGATAGCCGAGGAAATTTGTCCCGTGATAACAATGCGAACGATGAAAAAGATTAATAAGGGAGCAGAGATTGTCGCGTGTTAGTACAAATGTTAAGAATGACGGTATCGCGTGTGACGCGTGAATATTTCAGTGGCTCGTGTGCCTCGCGTTCTTAACATGTTTCGTACGATGCATTAAGCAGTACAAGAAGCCTGAAACCGAGCGGTGCAATTTTTAAGAAAACCCCGCGGCTAATTCGCGTCGTTGTCGTGCCTCGTTTCACCGTCAACCAGGTCTTTTAATTAGTCCGGCTAATTCAATTTGACAGGTGTGAAAGTAGTTGTCGCGCGAGCGGGCCTCGATTCACAAGATTGATGGAAGAAAAGGCGAAAAGTAGCGAAAATAGAAATCGGCGCGATTTAAGAAAAATAGTTACAAATTTAAACGCAGATCCGTATTTTATGTGCTGGCAGCGAATTATTTTTCAACGAGACAATTATAAGAAAATGTATTAGGTACGACTTTCGTATTACAGTACTTATCATCTAGAAATGACAAATTTCCTTGGTTATTTTGGGACAATCACGATAATGCTACCAAGCTCCTTTCGCTTCTATCTTTGACCTTTTCGTACGCCTCCTTAGTAACACGCCTTTTAGTCTTACGAGGCACGTGTTCAGTAACTAGTAGGCCTTAATGTCTTTTGGGTTGAAAAGCGTTTTAAGGTCTAGGCTACGCTGCTAAGAATTTGCAGTCTTAGTTCTCGGAAATAATGGAAAATTTTCTGTCAGTATCGTAAGATGCTAGAAATTTTAGATCTTCGACTAATTCAAGAATCTAAGGAACTCGAGATACGCTTCAATGGGCTCTAAATAATAATTTAATCGAACGCAACGCAATTTCTAATCTGATGCACTTGGATAACCACTTTACGGCGTACTGCACATATTCGGAAACGCTTAACAGCTACGTTATGCAAATCTAATTACAGAGGCATTTAGGTCGTTAGTGTACGGATCTGTCGCGGAATGCAACGCTTAATTCGTAGCTGTTACTGCAGAGGCCACTTAAATTTCACTTACTCCAACGAATGGGCATCTTTTTATCGTCAATTGCATTTGATAGGTTTTCGTAATATTCATATGCAAATATGTGTTTTCGTAACCTTACAATCGTTACGTGTTTCATTCGCGACGAAGCAAGAGAGAAACAAGAAGCTAAAACTGAACTAAATTTCAAACTATTTATCTTCTTTTTGAAAACGATTTACGTACAACGTAATTCTAGTTGAATACTTAATTTCAATACTACATTGTTCAAGTACTTTCGTTTGATTTCTTTGATTTTGAGAAACCTTCTTTCAGCTAACTCTCTCGTAGTCGTCTTTTACTCGAACGAATTCAAACGTTCACACCCGTGCCAAGTCGCAAGCCAGCTCGACGTCACAGTACAACGTCATACACGAACTGACCAGCCATTTTTCTCTCGTAGTAGCCACACATTACCTAATCGTTCTCTTTTCTGAATTATTCCAGGTAACTTTCGAGACGCCCGTATGACGGTCGCTCGACGGGGAGGGCCCTGCAAGCGTACCACTTCTGTCGCTATCGCCTCAGCGTTCCGCCTAGCCCCGTCGAGATCTCATAAATGCGAACCATCTATCACGGTTCGTTCTGTGAAGCACGTCGCCGCCGTCGTCCGGCTACTAACATAGCACGGCCTATCCAGCAGCAGCCGCCAGAGTGTCGTGTGGCCGCATGGTCGCGTGACGCGGATCCAGACAGACAGACACGGACGACGATGAACACTCGAGCGCAGTTTGTGCATCTATCTGTGTGTATGTGTATGCGCGCGCGTGTCTGTATGCATATATGTGCAAATGTGTGTATGTATGTGTGCGCGCGTCGATGCTCTGTGAACATTCGCGGAACTTCGTTTACGCGAACGCGTGTCCCATTCGCCGAGTACTGTAATCGACGAAGACGCGCAACGGTCTGACCATGTTCATATCCCGCAAGTGCTACGCCTTACACGTAACTGATACACGCAGAGCCACGTAACACGTGCACAATAAAATACCTAAGCAAAACCTAAGCCGTGTGTTCGATATTGATCGTGGTGAAAGGAGTTTGCATGGTGTTCCTCGACACACGAGTGGCCGGTGTCGCGAAACGCGTCTGTTCTCCTTCCACTTCTTCCTCTGCTAATTCTTCCGCTACTTCTTCTTCTTCTTCTTCTTCTTCTTCTTCTTCTCCTGATTCTTCTTCTTCTTCTTCTTCTTCTCCTACATCGAGGAAACGGTGTTCGAAAGAAAGAGGAAGTTAACGTCGTTGGAAGCGAAGGTTCGTCAGGAAGTTACGAAAGACTTGACCAAAAAGCGTGCTGGAAAACTGGGACGAAGAGAAAAGTTTCGCGGGCAGGTGATGAAAGGCGAGAGAGAAATCGAAGGAAGGATAGGCTGCTTGGTAACTCGAATTACACGCTCGTTGAAACATCGAATCCTTCGATCGAGTCTGAGAAGGACGGATGACGAAGTGGAAGGGAGAAATTGAGAAGATCGAGTTTGTGCTTTACATTCGCACAGAAAACCAAGGAAGTAGCTGTTCCGCGATCGTCCAACGGTTTCTAGTCCTCCACCTAAACTTTTATGACCACGCACGCGTTCAATTTTCGCGACGAACTCGCGGCCGCTGTTCAAACGCTTCTTCCTTTCCTCCTTCCGCTCGCAAACGAAATCCATTTCAACGTTCGTTCACACGCGAGTGATGTTCCACGTTATAATCATCGTGGAAGGGCACCCGGGGAAATTTCACGCGTTTGCTAGTTTTCGCTCGAAAAGGATCGCCGACAGCGAACACGCAGAAATTCCTACGGAACCATCTAAAGATGATTTAAAAATGAAAAATAGATTATAATTGTATACTTGTGACGAGCGTCGCCGCTGTGTACACCCTTACATCGACTGTGATTATAATGGATATAATTATTAAGTCTTTCAGAGGATGCCGAATAAATACACAGTACAGAAACTCGTTGCGGAACGAGTTAACAAACGCAGGATTACCTGGGAGTCCTCGAGATCGGTAAGTTTAGACGTCTCGCGATTGCCAGTGGTCTTCCAGTTGAAGTGGAATTTTTAATAATTCATCGTTTCCACGTGTTTGCTAACATTGGTAGAAAATATCGTATAAACGCGGATCGGGGTATTCGCTCTCGTTTTACGATGCGATAACGGCTTACGAATCTTTCTTTCTCTCAAGTCGTTTAGCGCAACAGTCTCGATCCAATAATTCGTTTCATTAAGCAGCCAAGCTTTTTCTTTCTCGCGAAATCGAATTTCACATGATTAGGCAGGCAGTGGAATCGAACGAACCATTGAATTTCCAAAGCGAGTTCATTTAGTTTCCCGTTGAAAAAGAAGCAATTAATTTACTTTGGACGAGCGATCGGCTCGGCGACTCGCTCTACCACAGATTCGTTGGCTGACGCGTCTCAACTATGATATCGATCTCTCGAGGACGCCAACTGTAGACAAGATCGGATAAGAAATGAAAACCGAGAAAAGAAAAAAAAAAACAGGAAAAATGCGATACGCCGAGAACGCAACGCAGAATTTCGAATTACAGACGAGCAGAGATTATGGCCGCTCCTGGGATGATCGAAAAAGGTAATCGAACGTGCACAGAGAAACCGGCGAAAGAGAAGAAACAACGGTAACGTCATCAACAGCAGCTACACGATAACGAGAAACAAGTTGAGTGAAAGAAAAAGGAAAGGACGAATTAAAAGAAGAAGAAAGAACAACGAGAGTTCGCGCAAAAGGATGGAACGAAGAAAAGAGAACGAGCGTAATCTCCAGACGTAACGCAATAAGTGCTTCGTTAAAATGAAGAAAAAACCTGCAATAAAGTGCTTCGAAAATAAACAAAAAAAAAAAGATAAAATAAAATAAAAGTAAAGTAAAATCGTAGTTGATTATCGAGAGGGTTAACAGAGCAGAGTTATGGTTTAAGGCGAACCTAAGATTAAGAATTATAACGTACGCGTCGCGCGAGAATACAAAAAGATAAAATATAAAGTAAAAACAGATATAAAATAGAGCACGTGTAGTAGAGGGAAAGGGACGAATATTAAAAGAAAATAAACAAAATTTGAAGAAAATAAAACAATGTGTGTTTGTATGTTTCTATGTTTATATAATCCCCGCGTGTGAGAGCGAGGCCGTAGAAGATCTAATAAGACGCACAAACAATTTAAACGAACGATTTAAAAAAATATAAAATAGAAAAGAACGTGGGATAGGAAATGAGACGAACGAAAAAAGAAGGAAGAGAGAGATGAATGAAAACGGAAGTGAAACGAAGAACGCACGTGTGATGTGAGAAAAAGTAGTGACGGTCGTGTTGGCACAGGCAACCGAAAGCAGGTGCGTGTGTTTGATGTAACGACGATCGAGCAACCCGTTACGTTTGTTGTAAACGTGTCTTGTTGCATCGAGAATTGTAACGCGTGTAGTAGTCGTTGTTCTTGGGCTACGTTCGTTGGAAAATATATCGTGGCTGATAGACCGATATTGTAAAGCGAACGATGTGTTTGAACGTGGAACATATGTTGCAGTTGATAGTCACTGCCGTAGAAATTGTGAATATATTATCGATAGTGTAAATTTAGAGAGATATCGGATCGACCAGAAGCGAGTTTGGGATTACACACCATGTTTGAAATATTTCAACGAAATTATTAGAAATCAGAGTAAGACGATGAATGAAATTTACGAAGAAAAAGATATAAAAATTCTCATTAGCCAAAGCGTGTGAATTATTGTTAATTATATCGATATCTATTTTACTTTTTTACCACAATTTTCCTTATTTTCAGGATATTTAATTTAGCGGGGTGTTCGCGTTAAATTTAGCATACTAATAATCGTTACACGAATTTAAATCTAAATTAAAATTAAAGTCATTCGCAAACATATTTATAAAGGCTGGTAATTATGCTGTATTTAAAAAAGTTCATATATGTTGTTAAAAACAAACTTTGACAATGCCATTAGGATATTAATAAATTCACGATACAACGAAATTTAAGATAACAGATAATCCCAAACTTGCAAAAGATAGCATAAGAGGATTGACGATTACAAAGTTTCTTTTTATTGCTTGTTATTTATCAAAATGACAGGAACGATAATATTTTTTTAGATAACTGTAAATAACACGGACGAAATCAAGTTTACTCGTTATGAATGAAAATGTACCTGTTTTAAGCTATCGTGAAATGGTATTTATCTCTCTAGATTTACTACCAGCTTCAAATAACGTTAATAATATCAATGTTTCGTCTATTTTCATTCGCCGTATTTTTGACAAGAAACACCAGTTAGCCATGTTATATAAAATATAATTTGCGATTAATATATCTTGTTAGCAAAATTAAACATTATTTACAGTGCGACGTAGAATTTTATTAATGTCACCGTAAGAACTCGCTTCGCAGCAAACAACGCAGCAACTAATTATTGATATATATATATACGATAATTTGTCGTATCAATTTTTGGAAAAGGACCGAAGTTCGACCAGGTAAGTCATGCAATATCGATTACAGAATATAAAAACATGTTCCAAAAATATCTGAACTCTAATCTCTAAATATCGAAATTATCAATAAACGAAGGAAACTCCGAACTTGTCCTCTATCAAATTCTTTCTATTTTTATAACAAATAATTAACCTTGTACGTTGCGCTACTACGATCATCGATGAACTTGAATATAATCAAACACACGTATAAAGAAGTTAGGATAGTCATTAAAAAGAAAAAAAAAGGCCTCTTCGAGCTTTGGATCGTAGTCGCTTCTCGAACAGTTTTTATCGCTATCGTATATTCTTGATATTTAATCACGTAAAGAAACTAACGAGTTGTCGATCGATCGTGATCGATTAGTATCATTATCAAGTACACACATAGTATCGTAATATATAGTTTCTATGACAATACGTAAATGGTAGAGATTCTCGAAAAAAATCCAATTTCTCCGTGGCCGTGTAAAACACAGCGATCATAGAACATATTTACATATTGACGCGCTTATATTTTTATATATGTATAGTAAGAAGAATTGTAAAATAGTATCGTTATAGCGTATTGTACATAAGAGACAGTACTACGTATCGTGGTTAATGGCGTTTCAGCGTTTCTTCGGAATTTTCGAACGCGTTGGCCGAATAGCTGAAAATAATCCAAATACTCCAAATATTCGAATATTCATCACGTAGATCGCTGAACGTTGTTCTCGTTTGAAATTGCACGGTTTCGATTATTTTGCTAAATAATAGCGTTAATTCTTTGTCTGGCATCGTATTTTATTTACTCCGTTCAAAACGTGCTTTTGTTTCGTCGTATGGAATTGTTCGACTTTGTGCCTTTTCGGAGGAATAAATTTGACGGGAAATTGTTTGATAACATATTACGGTTACAAGCAGCCCTTAAATTTTTCAATGAACAATCGGTGTTATCGATATTTGCATATTAAACTTAAAATTAGGTCATAACAAACGTTATCGAATTGTTTGAGTATCATTTAATATTACGAAGTTTCATTAAAATTTCAGATTAATTTACATAAATGTCTAGTTCACAATGGAACGCGGTTAATATTTAAATAAAATATTTTACTTTTACTAAAGAAACGTTTATGTTTCTTAAGATTATTGCTCTGAGAACATAATACTTTCGAATTGTCTTTAATAGCCATTCAACAAGTTACATTATTTCGATTAAAATTTGCTAAACTGACACATGCCGCTGCTTTCCAGACAAAGTAGCTTATAATAGACAATTGACTTGTTGAAAATACTGGATATTGCCAGTCAAAGAATTAATATTGGCTACGGAAATCAAGACGGCGTCGATGGTATTAGTAGTAGCGGATTGTACAAGTCAGACGTGACTCGGAGCCGTCAGATTCTAAAATATCTCTGTTTTATTTCTCGCTGTTCTGTTTGCCGAATTTCAGAGAGAGTGGAAATAAAAATCATCCGGATTAAATATTAATATACATAATATTATATAGACCTGTATATTTCATTTCCAGTAAAAAAATTATTAACTTTTGCGTTAAATTAGGATCGCGCGAAATAAAAAATGAATGTTACTAATGAAATTGTTTTAGTTTCTTGGGATTAAAAGTTTAAATCATACTTTATCACATTTCTTTCTTTTTCTACGGTGTAAAAAATGAATAAGTCAAATTACATCATTTCAGAATTCGAAATACGCAGTTTTACATCGAGTGAAATTACAATGAAATTTAATACTTTTCGCTCAACGTACCTACAACGTCCCATTTATCGGTATAGTATCTCCAGTGTTTCACTCGTTTTGCTAACAAGAAGAACGTTAATAACAGAAATGTCACGGAGCATTTTTATCATTGTAGAATTTTCCACTATCGAGAGATATTTTAATCGATAACGATACCTACAATTTCTTTTATGTGAATCACCTTTGCAAATCCTCATATTTGTCGTATGTTTCGCTATTATCATCGAAACAGGAATCGAAGCGCATGATAAAAGAGAGAATTAATTAGCGTTCTGTTTGATTCGACGAATTCAGAGGACCTTCGAGTATTCTCATCTGCGCCGGTATTATCCATCTGCCAATTATACGCGTGTTCCTCTGAAACAACGATCTCTCTTCGATTCCACGAATTTCCAAGAACGTTACGCTTTGATCTCTCGCTTGTAGGCAGAGAATGCGTACAGCAGATAATTGTTCCCTTTTACCTTTACGACGTACGCTATCGCTCAAATGTATCCAAACATTTGATTCTTAACAAGACTATTCAGACGATTCACGTTAGAGGTGAAAATCCTTTTATATAAAATTTTCTCTTTTGTTACCATCGAATGAATGAAAATGAAATAATTTATCTGTTGAATCAATCATTAGTTAACAAATATTCTTACTTATTTCAATAGCATTTAGGTACGTATCGTTATTATAAATTACGAATCGATCAAGTGTGCGAATATTTGCAAGCGATAGCATAAATCCGACGTTAGAAGATTCTGAAAATCGTAGAAAAACGATGGACATCGAAGAACGTAAACAGCAATTATAACATCGTGTAACGAGGTACATGGCGTCGGACACGCGTTCTACGTGTCCTGGTTCCTTGAATTCGTCGATATTGGCATGAAACCAGCTGAGCGGCGAACGTCTGGCTAGATTTTAGGCCGAGTTATTTACATACGAATGGAGACTGAACCGAATGCATTTGCCAAACATTTTTTTCTTCCACAACCCCACGCTCGATATTTTCGACATCCGCAGATCCGCTTGTACAGTATGTCTCGTATAATGTGAACAAGAATGCATTTGGAGGTGAGAGGGAACAGCTGGTGATTCATGGGACGCGTGTCGCGTCGAATCGTTAATCGTTTAGCCGATAATACTGTTTCCGGTCAATACGCACGAAAATCGTAATTAATGCCCGAAATGTGCAGAATTTTGATGCGCCCTGTAACTCTGTTTCAAAGTGCGCAACGATGCACGAACATTCCGGCGAATTCTCAAAATATTTAATATTGGGAAAATGTGGTACGTTTACGGAGCTTAATTCGCATATTTTCAAGCGATGCAGATGGTTATAAATGACGCGATAGAAATTCACTGACCGTTTCCCGCCTTTCCTAAATTTAGATATTTTTCACTGTTACATATAGGTACGACGCCTTTTTTATTTCTTCATAATTTCGATGTGCCAATTTTCTTTCCTCTTAGCACGAATTTCTGAAATTTCTCAAACGTTTGTTCTCCTTCTGATATTTTGACGTCGGTCAAAAGTTTACACAGGAATTTAAGAGAAATTTGCAGGCTATGAACTTTCGTAAAAATAGGAATTTTATGGAATAATAAACAGACAGACTTATTTGCAGTGGCTTTCACGAACCTCTTCTCTGTAGATTTCGATCTGTTACTGCCTGAAAATACAAAGATTCGAGATTTCCACGCTCGAGTAGCCACAAAAGATTACTCGAAGCGACAAGATCATAGGGTTCCCGTTTCGCGCGAAAAAATGCTCTGGATCAATAGAAAAGAATTCAGCTCGAATAATGTTTCCTCTGTCCGGTAATCGGGAGGAACGTTGTTTTAATCGCAATCAAGTAGGACAAAAAGACATCGATAATCGTATCGAGTGTCAGGTGTTAGCTCATCCTTTGTGTACTTTTCCTACCGATGGTCCTCATCGATTTTCGATTATCTTCGTTTTCGTAATGAATATTCCTAAAAGGATTGGCGCGAACCGATGGTTAACGAACGTGAAGAAAAGTGGCCGAAAGGTTTTGCACGAAAATGAACCGTTTCCAGAACGTTTCGTGAGAAAATTCATGCCTTTAATTCTTCACGCGAATCAACCGATCTATGTATCACTTTGAATTACAAAATTCGGCCTAGTTCAGCGTGCCGTGTTCGATTTGAATTATTTATTACCGTTGCAATTAATTACGAGAAGGAACACCAGCTGTACCTGTCGCAACGAGGGATAATTTTCTAATGTATTGGAAATAAATTCCAGCCATCCAACTCGCGAATAGTATCTCTAAATAATGAAGAATTCCGATTAAAATTTTAATGATTGCTTTGTATTACATTAATCATAAACGTAATATAATTCGAAATCCGAGATATTATAATTTTCACAAAGATTCACGGGATTTTCAACATAATGTACGATGAATAGGTCAACTAAATCTGCTTAAGAAGGAAGCACAAGTTATATCGAACCAAAGCGTAAATTCTTGTCATCGTTACTCCGTTATTTGCGAAAAATGTATACCTATCGTAAAATTCAAAAGCTTGAGGAAAACAACTTCCTTTCGACATCGCATACCTGGCACAAAACTCGGTAAAATTTGACCTCTCTTTATCTCTTCCATACCACGTGGCAACCGAGATTTTGTCAAAAAGCGGTCTTGCCAAAAGCCTGACATTCGTTTAAGCGAAATCGTATTTTCCGACGAAGCGTAGCGTTTACCGTAGAGAACGAGAGCCCGAAGAGCGTTTTTCTCCACGTTGCTTCGCGTTATCCGTAGAACAGCGAACAGGAACGGCGTGCAAAAAATAATTGGAAGCGAGACGAGAATATGCGAATAGAAAGAAAGAACGAACGAGAATAAGACAGCAAAAAAACAAACAAAAAAAAAAAAAAAGAAAAGAGAGGAAAGATCGAACGATGATGAATGGCAACAACAGCACTGTATATTATTGCAATTATTTATTATTACGACATGTTCGTTGACTATTATGTTAGAAATAAAAACTACATTGAGAAACTGGCCGAGTAAAATGAATTTCTAATGGGACAAACCCTGGAAATATTTCCATTTTTCCCCGAGATCTGCCTTATTCATCCCACTCTGGCCTTTATTCTGCCCCTATCGTTTCATTCTCCGGCCCCTTTCGCTCTCTATAGTCACGGAAACAACGAAGTGGGAAAGCGAGGGCACTCGAGCCGGAAGAAAAGCGGAACAAGAGACGAGGACGTGGCTGAAGGCTCCGCTTCGAAACACAATATTTGCTGTTTCTTCATCGCCCGCCCACTCAAGAACGATTCCACGAGTTTTCGAGTGCTCGATCGCTGGTATTAGATTCACCATCCTCGAAACAGAGAGTATTCGCTCGTTTCGCAGAATTATTCGAAGGGTGAAAGCTTGGACTAAAGAGAAGAACTTTCGAGGAGGGTCGAGTCATTCGGCAGATGAATACATATTTATCCCGAGCCATTTCGCTCTTTCAAATCGTTGTTATATATCCTTCCTCGATATTTCTTCCTGCGCGGAAGATAGATTCGATAGATTTGTGAAAATATATTCGGCACGATGATACGTATTTAAAAAAATCTAATGTTTCTCTGCGTTAGAGATTTACAAACTGCGATAGCTTCCAAAGGATCCGCGGAATTTCTGAAAATTCAGAGACAGTGGCGGTGCTAAGTTTAGCTTTGTAAACTTACCCTTTGTAAACTCGTTAATTATCGTACAGCTATTGTCACCTAATTCTCTTCTCCTTTGGTTCCCTTTTTTTTTTTTTGCTGTAGTACACTTTTTGCTGAATCAACGGATTTTTAATTAATTACTAAATGCACGTTCCATTGAGCAATCAGAAAGATCCTGTTTATCCGAAACAATGCATTGGAAAAGGGTGGCACGGACAAAAATCAATATTTCGTATTGTTTAAAGGCTCCTACCGCAGACCCGTGCCATTCGGGTGGCATTTATTCTCTCGTCTACCATTTACTGATAAACGATTCTAAACAAAAGACTGAAAGTAAATTTCGCGTGTCTTTTCCTAGTTGAAATAATATCTCGATAAATATCGGAACAGTGATACGTAGGATAGCAATAGACTTCATAAATAACAATAATTTGTTTTTATTCTATCTGCCCCTCTATAAAGAACAGATATTTCTTTTCACTTCCTCGTTCATTCCCTCTGTTCGAAAAATATCGTATCGTCCTGTGCTTTTTCGTGCTGTATGGCTTCATTCACGTATTTAATTTATGCGTTCCGCTAAAAGTCTCGTTCTTGCGTGGGAAACGACCGAAAAGAAATTATAGTAAGCGTAACAAATAAATTTATTTCTTAATTTTAGACTTCAATACTATATTCCACTATTATATATAACAGACTTAATAAATAGCTAAAGATGTAGTAATTTTTTATCAAACGATAATTTAATTTTAAGCTTGATAGAAATACCATTTTAAATACAAATTAGAATTTCTAAATTCGTTTCTGTCGAATATTTTCAAAATGAGGTGTTGGAGCCCAATATTCCGTTGATTGTGGCACGGGTGTTGTTAAATTTGCATACGTTCTTGATAATGATGGTAAATTTACTTCGGTGGTATTCGTTTTATCTATAATCTTTATATTTTTGTCACTGTCCGATCTTGATATTTTGATATGCAGTTTGGGATTTTCACCTTTGACCATCTGCAATCATTAGAAAGAACATTAAATGAACAAAATCTACGAGTAAATTATTAATTTCGAGTTACAGCTACAGGTATCACGATTCGAATTAAACATCTACCACTCGTCTTGTTCCTCGTTGTCTATTTCTAATAAGAGATTTTTCAAATAAAATTCTCCAATCTGCGTTTCACATAATAACGTGATAAATGATTTCACAATGATTTAGTATGCACCGACCTCACGTTTTATCATAAAAATTATATAGTATCATAAATCGGATAAAAAATCATGATATGATATACGTACAAATAATAATTTCATATACAGTTTAATTCTAGTTCTACCTTATTTCTAATTTCTCACAAAGTTTTTGTATATGTTCGTTTTATTTTTACTTTAAATATACTCATAATGTTTCGAATTTTAAATATCTCCGTATTAGAGTTTATATTTCGATATTTTTATATTAAAATTCGCATTTTAATATTCCTGTACCGATATCCATATTCTAACACTTTCCCATTGAAATTATTTGAATTACGACATAATGACTTTTTACTACTAAATCATTTTTCTACGTGTGTCTAGATGGAACATTTAACTCGTACCTAACATAATACATATATCATATACGTATTCTGCGATTTTTACCTTTATCTGCATCTTTTTGTTATTAACGTTCACCACTTTCGATTCAACGTCATCTTCATCCTCGATATAATCATTTTCAATAGTATACACAGGTATAGAAATTCTTTCGTAATCCCTTTTTCGCTTTTCATAATTATCGTCTTCGTATTTATCTTCTTCTTTAGGCAATTGTATCACGATGGTGTAAGGATGATGATTTTCGGCGCGTCCATCAAAATCGTCTCTCGTAGAACCATATCTGAAACGTCTGTTTATTGCTCTAGCGACTCTCATAACGAAGCAAATTTTAATTACGAGCCACGATAAATCTGTTAGTGAACTGTTCTACAAACAACTTGCGATCTAGTTTTCAATCCAATTACCAAAAAACCAGACGTTTCGAGTCGAATCACTCGAGCTTGCACAATTTTATAATTAAATTTAATGCCAAAAATATCGAAATTTCCCACTCTCCCTCCCCATTGTCAAGCACGTGACGCAGTCGATAAATCTACGACGTCGAACCGACAAATTAAACCGGGGATTTTGTAAAGTGGCACAGACAATGCGTCGTTTATTGACATCTGGCTTTATGCTTTTGGGCATGTGGTCATTAAATCGCGGGAAATTAATACAACTGTCAATAATTGGAATATAACGAACTCTACGATCGTCGATGATCTTAATTTTCAGAATATACCTCGCGTCTTTTTTATCTTAAATTTATTTTTCTTAATTCTACTTTTTACGTTATACGTGCAATGCCCGATTCAGAATAAATAATAATCGGAATATGAAATTCCTAACTGAACGAAGCGAACTAAGTTCGCTATTAAATAATATTGCATAAATAAGGAAAAATACGTAAGAATACGATCTTCGTATCGCGCAACTCAATACTCACTCCGTACCTATTATAACTTGGCCTTCGAGAATAATGGTCTTCCGGTGATATCCTCTTAGAATGGTAGAACTTGGATGATTTGTGATCCGCGTACGATCGAGGCCGCCACCATGGTCTACGTTGATAGTACTTGTACGGCCTGATCAGTTTGTAACCGTCTCCCATTTCGATAATTTCGAACAGCAACGCGAAAAGTGCAACTAGAAAACAGCGCTAGTGAAGCAACAAATTATTGATTTTATACGATTGAAAAAGCGATCGAACGAGATAAAAACGTATCTTCTTACAACTTTGATTAATTTTTAGTCTTTTTTTCATAATTTATTAATATATAGTAGCTGAAATTTAACGGTGTTCCTAACTTCGAATTTGAGTTATTTGTCGTTTACGTTATTACAATCTAACTGACGTTATTCGAGAAATTATCGTACGATCCGCTGTTCTTTCTTCGTTCATATAGTATGCAATTGTTTCACGCGTCAAATCATATTATACAGTCTCCGTGTTTCAAGTTATCGAGTTGTCTGCATACAATCAGTTTCTCAATTTCGATCCTATTGATAGTTCTTGACGCTTCTATCGATTTCGACAATGAAACAGCGCCATGACAACGCGTTATGATAAACGTCGACGATGAGAATCGGTCAGATACCGTTTTATTATACCCCGTGAAAATGTGTTACGAGACGAACGGGAAAGAAGACAGAGCCACGCACGTTGTGCCTCTCGTATACGTGATTGCAGCTCCATTCAGAAAATTAATCAATGTGCCAACGTGACGTAAATATTCGACGAAACTCGACGTGGTAAATCGTAATGTAATTAGTACTCACCCGTATAAGTATATTCATTTTCGAAATTAAGAAACTCCACTTTGTACAATTACCCCGTTGCACTGTTATATTTATTCGAATAAAGTTCGTGATTTAAAATAACATAGCCGAATCTGACGATCGTACAAACACGCGTGGTGCACTTCGCCACTTTCGAGCGATTCGAGTTCTATCGTTCACTGCGATCGAAGAGAACGGAGACAAATCGCGAGGCGAAGCGTCGTTTCATGCATTTCTGCACGGAATAACGAATCGTCGATGATTTCGTTCACGAGGCAACGTCCATGTGCGTCGTCACATCACTCGAAAGTTTTCATCCGCTAAACTTTCTTTTATATTTTTCCCCACTCTGTGGCAATTACGCGTATACCGACTACGCGAGAGAAAATTCTGATCCGATGGTCCACTCGTTTCTTACTTGATACCCCTTTTTTTTTATCTGTACTAAATCTCAGGCAACACGGACAGAAGCGGTAACCTGTGTTGAACGAAGCGATGCTCGTTAGCTACGTTTCTCCATCGGTCGCGTTGTCGCTTTCATTTCATTCATTCGCGTGGAACAGTGACGAGAAGAAGATGCTTTATCGTACGCTAAATACTTTCTAGTTTCCCTTTTTTTTATGTTTTTTGCTACGTTATTTACACTATGTTCGATACTTCCTAGTTTTTCTTCTCTCTGCTTCTTCTTCTCTTTTTCCTATATTATTTACGAACGAATCAAACGCTCGCATGATTTATTAATAGACAGTAGATGTTTTTAATTATTTTGTAAATTATCGTTCATCAACAACGAACCTGGATTTGCTGAGAATTTCTATTGTCAAGATTTTTTGTTTAAATTCGGTTCAACGATAAAAGCTAGAAGTGATCGTATTTTCGTGGAAACTAATTGGTTGAAATAAAAGCTTAGAGATAAACGAAGTTGTAGATTCCTGGAAAATGAAATACATAATTATTTATAGATAATTTCTCTACGTTTGTATGAGTCATCATGTAGAATCTTCTATTGTCAAGCACCTATTGTCCATTCTATTTCGTCGCTACGAATCGCTATTCGCCATTCTATTCTATCGTCTATTGTCACGAGCACCCTATTGTCAACAAGTCTCTATTATCCCGATGCTCTTACTCTTTTCTAAATATTTCCTGGTGTAAAAACTTCCTTGCATTCGTCAATTTATTATCATTTTTTAAATATCGACATTGGTCAACCTTACGATTCATATCGTTGAGACATTTTCAAGATGATTTTCTAGACGCGCGTTTCACTAATGTACCTATTATCATACAAATCGAATAGTCGTAACGTATCTAGCGATTAAATTAGTTAATATTAATTAAAATTCAACGCAAACGTGCTTGGTACATTTTGATAATGAATTCTCTTTAAACTAATAGATCGCTCCAATGTATGTAATTAACATGCGATTAAGAAGTCAATAATTAATGAGTTTCTTTTGAAAGTATCGATCGTTGTGACATGTAATATGCACGTAGAAGATTAAAATCACGTAAAACGTCGTTGGAAATATAAATTAAAAAATTACATGCTAAGAGTATACCTCTGCATTTTTCATTAACTCCGCTTTGATGCGCGAATATTTTATAACACGTGTTTTAAATAAAATATAACTACCAAGATAATATTTAATTACGCAATACGTTAACACGACGTTAATTTAATTTTCCAGAGAATCGATATTTCTGTTTGTACGACGATTTTCGTTGTGTCAGAGCAAGCATACGTTTCACAATTGGTATAATATTTATATATAAATAAAACAAGTTAAATATTCACAGCTCGTATCCTATCTCGTATTTAATACGATCTCGTATCTATCAGATATTTAAATATGCAAAAAAATAGCAAAAAAACACACGGGATACGCGACAATATAAATAGTAATTACTTAGAATAAATCATTTTATATTACTTAGGCAATGAAACAAATCACTGTTTGCGTTTCATTTCATTAGTAGTGTTGGTCAAAATGGAAATTTTCCTAAACATTCTAGTAACGGTATCATCTTAATACTAATAAAATGTATATTGTATTACCTTAATATTATTACTAACACATCTTGTTAGACATTGTTACAACAAGATTGGAACAGGATAAGCCTAAACCGGATGTCGGTCTACCCAAACTTGTCCGTCACAGTTACTTATTGTCGTGTACACGCACACACACACGCGCGTCCACACGCTTCGTCTCCCTTGTCTGGTATCGTCTTCGCTATTTTACGAAAACCGACTTTAATACCGGCGAACTGCACGGATAATAAAAGGATCAGTGAAAACTGGGACGACGCCAGTGCCAAAAAGTTTGATAGGTTTGAGAAAATTGAAGATACCATATCGCAATGCCGGTAAATCCAAAAACATTGAGCGAACGGAAGTAGTAATCCTGACCGACGAAGTTTTACGATTCCTAAACTATTTGTGAAACATACACTGTCATGATCGTTGCAAATGATACTCGATAAACAACTAAGCGAGATCATTACGATTTTTACAAAAGTTTGCCAGCTATTGAACTATTACGATCGCTGTAACAATACAAATTTAAGTTTTGTTAATACCTAATTGCGTAATTATACAGAAATTTCTAGATAAAAAGCGATCCGGTCAACGGATTAAATCGCCATCGCGTTTTAGATTGAAAGGACAAGGAAAACAAGAAACGATATATTCATTGTAAGATGAATTACGAAGAAAGAAACGAGAAACGGGGAGAGATATGAAGAAACTCAAAGGCAAGGCGGACGAAAGGAAGAAAAGAAGCGATCAGAGCGGAAAGGAAAATTGTCGGCTAGTGACGACACCTTTCGTGAACGCTACATTACCGTCATATCGTTCAAAACTGTGTTGTACCAAAGGAAAAATGGGACAGTTTATCGTAAAGGTCCTAATTTGAACGTTGCGCTAAAGGTACGGAACAGCTTTAAGACCATGTGGAAAGTAAATGGACGGAGAGACTGCTTTCTTCTGGAGAGAAGAGCAAACGAGGACAACCATAAAAATGCTTAGGAGAAGCTTGTGAAGCAAAACCAGTGTATGCAGAGACACGTACGCAAATTTGCTCGTGAATGCAATAATGTGTAAATATATCTCGTTCGTGAAATCGAAATAGTGGTTGTACGACAAACTTATAATTTTTCTTAAAAATATTTTAATCGCCTTAAATGTATATAACGCGTATAAGTATGAAATTTTCTTTTAAATAAAAGCATCGATTCGTTAAAATATAACAGTTTCTAGTACTTGGGAGAATAAGTGTAAGAACATAAGGAAGCTACGAGTTAGATGATTCTTTTTTTACATGTTTTATTCAACCACGTGTGAGGTTTCAAGAAACAACTACAATGACTTGGATCGTTCGTCACTCACAAGGTACATTACATACAAATATGTGCATCCATATAAAATATGAGGAATGATATGTGCATTTAATTTGAAACAATCGACAGGAAAATGTAACGCTGATTAACAATCTCTGGAAGCATAGTACAGATCAAGTGTTAACAAACGCTTTCTCAACTTCCTTTTACAACGATTCCTATCATTTTTGTCCGCACTAACGTTAAATTGTCCCGTTCTCCATTAGATGCAAACAATGATACTCAGTCCTTTTTTCTAAATCGAAGAATAAATTAAAAATTCGTTTAAAATAGCGTATAGAATAAGTTCAGTCTTTGTTAAATTTGTTTCGTACATTACATTACGTTTCAAACGAGAATTAACTTTTAAGTACACTCGTTGAGAAGAAAAATCAAGGATAAGAATTCAAGAAGAAGAAAAGATATAAGAATCGAGTAAAAAGCTAATCAAATTTGAGTCAACGTATTTTCCGCAAACGCCAAATATATTGCCTGATCACGCTATAGTAATTGCGAAACGAAACACAACAAAATCATAAGCGTCTTTACATTTTCAATTACACGGCACTGTAATAAAGTCGACGCAAACACGTTTCAACATTCACAGCTAAATCAATATGAATTATCGTGAGAAACATGCTACGTTCGTGAATCAGAATACAGTTCGATGAAACGACGATGAAGAAAGTACTTTTAACGACGATAATCGAAGGATGCGAATGTAACGTTACTTCGAGAGGAATTCGACGAGTTTGTAGAAATATGGAAAAATTGGAACGTTTGTTTTCGTTGATATAGCGTTTAAAAAGCGGTACAAATAGTCGTATAAATAATTGTACTATCAAAGCTTTTAAAGAAGCATATCTGTATCTTTTCATGTTTCGGATCAAAGTAGTTAATAGACATGGAGATTGTTAGGCTGCTTATGTAAATACCATTTACAGCAGACATACACAGAATCGCGATAAGATTTAACGAAGAATTATATAATTTAAAAGAAGAGAATCAAACAAATTTGATGAAAAATTGTAGCTTTAAAAATAGAAATAACTTGAGATTTTTCTCAAGTTGGAGAGATATAAGAAAAATTTCATTTATATACAAATTAAATCGTATCTTATGGAAAAGTATCTGGGTGATTTATTAACAATTGTAGACAGGAGAGTGTCGCTTACTGTCCAATTTACACCATCTTACTGCGATTCTGTCTGTGTATAATTTATGGTAAATTCAACCCTTTGAATTCGCGATATACTAATTACAACCTAACGTCTTGTCTCAGAGTGACAGAAATGCGACAACATATCGTATACGTGTCATAATATGCGTCGGCTAGGTCTAAAGATAATACATCGCGTGTGATATACTGTATCTTCGTATAACGTTTATATTATACGACGAGCCAAGATATTATATTATTTAAAATACCTTGAAAAATGTATCACGGACTCATGTTACAGTCTTCCAGTGTTTATATCTCGATCTCGGACTCGTTCCAAGAAATAAAAAAGGCTTCCAATGTTTTGAGGTAAATGTTGCCATTAAATAGATGCGTGAAACTCTTTAAATCAATAACGATTCCTTCATACCTTTCGAAAGCTTAAAAATATTACCTAGGTTTTTAAATAAAAAAAAAACCAATTGAATCAAATATGATTTAAAGAACGTAGAGAAATGAAATCGAGCAAGATCAAGAATATGAAAATTAAATAATTTCCTATGAAATGAAATATTAGTATTTCATATAAATATCGCCATAATTGTAATCGTTAAAGCAATCGGTAAAGTGCAAAGGGTTCACACTCGTTATCACACTTGTCTCTAATATTTGCTATTCGCTAAATGAAATCATAGCGTGTAAAATATGTAGATTCCCACGAATATTCAGCTCCTTACGAGGAACAATTTTCCTATTCCGCAATTGTCTAACTTTCATAAGTTCTAATTTACGCTTGGAAAATTTCATTTCCCCCGTTTACGTGCCACCCAGCAAACTAATTGTTTCTTTGGTTTATTATATATTTGTCACCGATATTTCTCATCGGTGTTGCGATCGATAATTTCGGTCACGAGAGCGTAAGATTCTGTCGATACAATGACAGAAATTATGAAGTTTCAACGCTCGTATAAAATCACAAGCACAAAATTTCTTATTCGACGGCCGAACGTTGAAACTTTTCTCGCGTAGCTTAGCTATAATTCGTGATACTTTCTTAGGAGCGACTTTTACCTAGAACATCATCAATGTCGTTACCGAAACCTGTTATTCACGGATAATTACATTCATCAACCATCTTTTAATAGCTGAAAGAACAACATTGTCCGAAAGCCTTTAAAAATAAGACACGAACTTTCACCGATGATTTTAACGATTGATCATCCACCATGATGTGTTTCATGTACGATTCTTAAATTAATCTGAAACTCGACGAGTTATTTTATAGCTATCAAAACTAATTCTATGACATTCCTTTATATATTAAATTCACGGAACGCAAACTATACGCAGGTTTCCATTTTATATTCCAAAAACGATATCTAAAAGAATTTATTATTGGATAAGGGCATAGCAAACGAAAGAGATAACAAAAATTTCCTTCACATTCTAATAATTGATAAATAACAATCGTTATTACTGTTGAATTATACCGTGTACTGTATAGTTCAAATTCTTTAGAACGTCGCTTTTGAAATATAAACTGAAAATCTATTCGGTCAGAAACTCTTGCACATTGCCGTATGTTCAAACAAACGCAACGATTCGTGTTATAAAATAAACGACATATGCGAGATCGTCCGAAAAGTTTCTTTCGTTTCATAAGGTGATAACAGATGAACAACAATTTCTGTTTTATATTATTTTATCGAATTAGGTGTGACCCATTTCGTTCTATCTCTATTATTATGTTCCTGCGTAATTCAATAAACTAATATAAAAGAAAAAGCATTGTGCGTCTATTGTTTCCTTATAAAACAGAAAGAAACGTTTCGGACAACCTAATACATAGCTTCCTTCTCAATACGAATCTTCGATTTTACATTACCAATTTCAATAAATTCCAAGTGTCGAATTATATATTTCTGGTAGTTTCGTGAAACGAGTCTGTGAAAAATAAAAATGCTTTTGTAATAGAACCGGACAGAGGTAACACACGCGCTCCATTTTGTCCTTTCCTTAGTAATCCTAGAGGACATCTTCGGCTGTCTGTTCGAAAGATTTATCGTTACGTCGGGAATATATCGTGTCTACTATGAAATGTAGCACTACGCGTTGGTTTCTTGTAGCTCGGTGCAGTCGGTGGGTTTCACCTCGAGCCACCAATCGTTAGGATAGTGATATTTTTGCAATTCGATGCCTCCTCTAGGGACAGGTATTAATCGACTACCGAACAGTTTCGCCGGTAAGGGAGGAATTATAAGCCGAGGTGGAAAACATTGTAGACTGGGGGAAAATTCGCAGTCCGGAGGCAACACCCTTCTTGTCCAACCTACTCTTCTTACCATTCGTGTCTGCAGAAAAAGAAAGAAATTATTATTTCAAGCGTTAAATAATTAAGTAATGTCGAATACGTAACGTAGTTTGAACGTGTTTTTTAATTTTGTACGCGTAGTATAGCTGAAATGTGAACTACTTTGGTATAGTTAGATATTCTTCTTTGAAACAAATTGATTATTTTAGGCAAGCTTGAAGAATTTAGTTATTTAATGAAATTCTAAGCGGCCAATTTTTGAGAATTTTTAACGTTCAATGTTTCAAACAACGCGTGTATTCTAAATAGAAAATATTAGTTCTATTCGCTGTAAACTTAATTTCATCGTTAGAACTTTTACTTTTGCGTCATAGTTGGGTATAGTAAAAGATGAAATATAATTGTTCGCTATGGTGTGTCAGAACGAAAAACATTTGAAATAACCTTAATATCTTGATGTTCTAGATTCTTGTCCTTCTATGCTGCAAAGCGATCTTTAAAAGTTTATATCGTACGTACTAAAGCCGAGCAATGTTAATAAAAGAAAGTTCAACGGTTTATTGCCGAAAATAATGCCAAACGATAACTTTCTGTTGTCCTAGTTGTCTGATATGTAAAACACATCTCGTAAACCGTAGGTGATGTTCACACAGTTTGGAGTTTACAACTCGTAACGGGAGATCGTCATTAACATACGAATCTGATATTTTGTGAGAAACAGAACTGTTTGCAGATAGTAAAGTAACGTAGCTTCTAACGTACTCGTTGGCATACAACTTTCAAGTATCTCGTATCCTTGTCCCTTGTAAATCTTCCATTTCATAAAACAAATTACAGTATTCGTTTGGCAGAAAATGATTTATACAAAATATCTGTACTTGTTTCAGTTATATTCTTGTACTAACCGCATATTCTACGTTTGCGCTACTAAAGTACAAAACGAAAACATAGTGATAAAACTTGCCACAGCATCCTTCTCGAAGACGACGACCTCCACCTTGGGCGCATCTTCGCCGACCCCGTGTTCCTGGATTCGATACACACCGGCCGCGTGCAGGTATGTAGCGCTCAAAGCAGCTTGACGGAATGCTTTCGTGATTAGGACATCGTCTCTGAGAGTGTCGACCAAGCAAAGCTCGACCTTACGTGCCCATGGCAAGGCACGACCGATTCGAACTTGACCCCAGAGTCCTCCGAAGCACAGAAAGTGCACGATGCTCAGTTTCGCTAGCACTAAGTGGACCCTAATGGAGTCACACACGACAAAAGAGTTGAACGAACGATAGCTTGGTGAAACTCGTGACGAGAGAAAACCGTGCCTAGTGAAAGTTTCGCTTTAGTCAGGCAGACGAATTTGACGGTTCGTCACCTCGTGATTGAAGCGAACTTTCGGTGATCATAGCTCGGCTCGATTTGATCGTGCAGTCAGCTATAAAATTGTTAGCGAATGTGCAGATAATGGTTGGTGAAATTGAGGAATATTTGAAAGCAGAGATGCTCGGTCTATCGGTCGATGAAATTGTTTATACGGAGAAATATACGTTCATGAACATATAAATACTTTATACAATTAATTAAAGCGTAAGACAAACAAACAGAAGTGGAAATCGTGTTGTAAAAAATCATATATATCGTGTACGTATGATTGTTCCTAGCGAAAAAGTTAGTTAGGATCAAAGGTAAACAAAAGAGTAGTTTATTTAAGCAAATCGTTGTAACAAAAATGGGAGACAGCATTCTGGTATCTTTAAAATCATAGCTGCTCGTAAAACACAGGATTAACTAATTAGTCAACGTGCTTACATAATTACACATAATATAGGCAATAATTTAATAATAAGCAAGTAGTAGAGGATCGCAGAACAAACTAGCATGCCAGCACAAAGGGGAATTAACCCACGTGTTCAGACGTAAACTTATCTACAGCCAGTAACTAGAACTCAATCGTATGGACCTGTAGGTAAGTTCGTGTAGTTTCTCCGTGAATTCCTCGGGCACGCTGCACGGTTGCTGAGGTGTCTCTTGCCGACTGAGGCTGTACCAAAACAGCATGATCATGAGAAACAGCGCCGCGAACGCTTGTAGCGGAGTGATACGAAATCGTCTGCGGGACCAAAAGCTCATGCTGGTAACCTTAAACATAAAGAAGCGTCGTCGTCAGCTCGAGCGTTCGTCATTAGAATCAACAGAATCTCGTCGATTAAAATAAACGCAACTGTTCATCCACGATCAACCATCGAGAAAGAAATCTTTCGATCGAACAAATTCACAAACGATCCTAACACCCCGGATCCAACATCGTGACGACTAATCATTGCGTAATTGCGAGGAACGACGCGAGCAAAGGCATCGCGACGCTACGAGATCGTGCAGCGACGTGTGCAAACGCGACGTAAAACGGACGCATGGCCTCGCGTGTCCACTAGGCCCGTCCAAATTCACGTTCTCGCGACACTGCTTTTTTTATCACCCTTGTCGCGCACCACCATCACCGAATATTTGCGATTCCGCCGTAACTAACCCCCACTATCCACTTTGTACGCCGAATGCCCGCTAGAACCGGCAACGTTGCAACCAATCGATTTTCCTACCTTACCGACGGGTAGTTCTTGATCGGTGGCGCCATAGTTGGACCGATTGGTCAAACTGTTCGCGCACTATCCAGCGGCAAGATGCCCTTGTGATTCTCTCAACTGGAATTTCGATCTATTATCCACTCGACACGGGGAAAAGTAGAGTACGAAAATAAATGCACCGACGTGCTTGCTCCGGTTTCTTTCATGGGAGGAGAGAAGTTTATCATTTTGATGGGTGGTTCGTCGAAGAATCTAAGTTAACCGATGCGGGAAAGGGAAACGCGGCAAACGTTGGAGACTTTTGCGGCGTTGCGGTTCGCACGTGACTGTACCAGAAATAGTTTTTCGCCTTTGGAATCTTAACGGATCGACGCCGCGTAGATTTCCGTATTCCTTTTTCACTCTGTTCCCCCTTTTCCTTTGTTTCTTTTTGTTTTGTACGTACAGGTCTTTGTACAAAGAAAAATTCACAAGGCAAGGGGTTGATCTCGCAGTTGCATAATTCGACGATGAGAACTCTATATCGAAATAGGGAACTTCGCGATGCAGCATTTAACATGATAAAATGTTTCCAGAATAGTTTCATCTGTACGAATGCTGCATCGGAATATTAAATTGGTACGTAATTCAGCATTTCAATAATTTTCGATAATGCACATTGTTGTACATTTATAAACGGCTGATAGTCGTGTGGGGTCAAATACGTTTGACCAGAATGGCAAAATGAATGTGTAATATTACAGGGATCATGCTCGTACGCGAAATACCAGACAGATCAAGCAGAACGAAACGAAATTTCATATATGGCGAAGTTTAAGCAAAAAGTTGCGATGGAAGCTATTAAACACGGATGCACGGAATAGGTGGTGTATTACGTGTACGCAATTCTTGCGCACGAGGATACCGTTACAAAGATAAACGTCGGTTTAATGGAATATTTGCCCCTGCGTCTGTCATAAAGAAACTATGCATTCTTTCAAGCACACTGTGACTCTGCATTTTTATTCTACCTTTTCCTTATGCGCCTCCGCGTAAGAATTCAAATTCTTCGCTTTATCCCTTAATGTACTGCTTTATGTTTCAGTATATTTTGTATCATGTTACATTTAATACTTAATTCGAACGATATTAGACGGTCACTGTGATTTTACAAATATTTTATAAAACACAAAGAAAAACTATCCAAACTTTATTTTATACTTTGTACATACGCTCTAATCTTTTCTAATAATTCGTTTCTCCGCATCAGCACGATTTGTACCGTTCGTTCTTATTTACCAATTGAACTAATTTTGCATTGATCGTAATAACATCGAGGTGTTAATCGATGTTAGTCTTCCCATTGCTGTTTGAAATTATCAGTTAATTACAAGCTGGTTTTGGACAAAATTTTCCGAAAGAAATTTCCTCATTGACAGTTGCTGCGAAGGGTCGTACACCATTTAGGGATGACTAGCGTTCGCAAATTCGTCAACGCGGGAACGGGTTTAAAAATAAGACGTAGCCTCGAAAATGTGGCGCGTCTATTGGCGTTTCTGCTCATTAAGATAATTGAGTGGGCTCAAGGCTTTGCCGCGATAACTCATTCAGAAGCGTCGTTCCCTCGGAAAAAGTAAATACAAAGAAAACGAAAGTGTACAAGAGGCTACGTGTTCGCTGAATGTGTTCCACCGAACGAGTAACAAAACTACCGGATAATTCATCGCGTTCGCGTTGGCAATTTGATTCTCTTCCTACTACTCGTTTACGTACGTCACTCTAATAAATAGGCAACGTAAAAATTTCATTTTTCCTACATGCAAACTTCGATTTAATCTTAAACAAAAACCTGAACATTAATCTTCAAGCGAGATACCGAAGATTACGAGAAAAGCAAGCGAGATACCGTAATTACAAAGATCGATCGGTCGAACTTGATCGTTCGCGAGGCCTGCTCATTCGCGAACTCGTATTTTTTCCGCGCTTTGTTCAAACGTTATTATTAATTTAGGTTCCCCGGAACCGGGAGGAGCCCTCCGTTCACCGAATTGAAGCGTTTCTCCGTGCCGTAAGCGGACGTGAAAAGAAAAATTGCGGCGAATGTCGTGGAACCGGGCGGGACCTTAAAACAAACGTTTCGACGACGCGCTTTTCTCTCCTTCTAATTTTATCTCGCCGCCTCCCTCCGTGCTGCTTAGCCGTGTATTTTCGTAACACGTGTCACCTACGTATAGGCACCTTATCTCCGTGGTTAACGAACACACGAGTGTACTTGGCGATCTTTCGAACACGTGTACGAGCTCATCCCTCTTGTTTCGGTTCTAATGCTTCGCTTGCCCCACCTTTCTCAAACGAGTTTGCGCCTCGCGCTGGTTAAACGATCAGCCCGTTGTTAGAACCGCCATTGTTGCAACGTTGTCGTTGACGATCGCGTAGTACATGAAAATTGCGATGTGTAAGAGAAACTGTATAAAGTAACTGTGCAACTTGTGAACACGAAACCCAAAAGAAAATGGAAAGATGGGAAAAAGAGGACGTAGAAATACGAGACGAAACTAGTTGTGCCTCGTAGGTCCGTGTAAAATCGAGCGAGTTAATGGTCCCTATCCTGTGCATCGAGCGAAAAGAAAAGAAAAACGCAACCGAGACCCGCGCGGAATCGCGAAGGTTTATACGTGTCGATTGATTGGCGCATTCCATTTTAAACGTCGTGGCGTTTCCTCTCGCGCCGCTAATCGTCGCTTCGATTTTCTCTGGCGACATAACAGCCAGCCATGTTTTTCCCTGATAATGAACTCCGGTAATCTCGACTGTTGTCGAGTGGTTCGCTCTTTGTACGGTGCCGACCGTGTAGAAAGTTCGTTGGTTTTTAGCGAACGATGCAAAATACTTAATAAAATTGCGATCTTAAACGGCCGGTAGCTTAAGAAATCGTAAAAATAGTTTGCTCGGTTGAAAAACGATAAAGGTCGGAGCAATTTTAATGACGCGTAAATCATCGTGTCCGTTCGCAAAGCGAATTATTAGAAGGACCGAAATTCACAGGAATATTTCGAATTTATCCTACCGATGAATTCGATAAATGCCTATCGGATATTGACGCGGCAGTAATTAACCCCTCGGGAACATCGACGTTTCGAACGTCAAAACGCTGTTATTCCATTGCGAGTCGTTTTACGCATCGCGCGTCGAGAACATTCCTCTCATTCGATAATTACTTGCGTAATAAAAATATGACGCGGTGCCTTTATAAAGATAAAACGACGAAAGCCTTTCTATCTGAATAAATGAGATATCGTCTATTCTAAATCAGAGTAATTTTCTATAAATACTCGAATTTCACCGCCACTATGAATTTAAAATAGAAATGGCATAATTTTTAAATCGACCACGTCGTGGGTAAAATCGAACTACGCTTAGAGTGATTCGTAATTCGCGGTACGCATAGGTTCGTTCTACGTTTCGAAATGAAACGAAAATCAAGAAGAATATGAAAAATTGCGTTGGAGCGTTCGTTTTTGAAAAAGAGAAAACGAGTGCGAAAATTAGTTGCTTCGTTTCAGGCTGTACGCACGTGGATGGATACCGTGATATTTAACAGTGTCGTGAACAAAAGAGAATTGAAAAGGAACCGAATAAGATTACCGGCGCCACGATAAATCCGTTGCCCTGGGATACCTTAACGACATTGTTGTCGCGTCTGACTTTAGCTGGCTATAAAATTCGGACCTGGTTTAATGTGAAATAAATGAACAAATTCTCAAGATGCCGCGTGTGGTCAGCCAAAGCCCGAACTCGCGCAACGGTCAACCGTTTTACGAGCTATAAACCTTTTTTCGCTATTGTATCGAGAAAGTTGGTACGGAGAGCGTACGCCTGTAATTCGCTTCTTCGAAGCTAAAGAGACAGAAC
The DNA here is from genome assembly GCF_000188095.3 of Bombus impatiens. NCBI lineage: Eukaryota > Metazoa > Arthropoda > Insecta > Hymenoptera > Apidae > Bombus > Bombus impatiens. The sequence continues at coordinate 2,229,234 of NT_177059.1, read as the reverse complement.
GTTTGGTTTTTAAAAAGCACCGCCTTTTTCTGCCTACGTTTGGTCACGGTTTGAACCGTGGCGGGCGGTTTATGCGTTTTCCTGCCTCTTATCTAGATTTCGTCGCGACTCTTCTTCCTCCTGGCGAGAAAGAAGCTGCGGGATCAATTTGAGAGGGTTCCCCGAGGAGCAACCGACGGAGGGCGAACAAGGGAGGCGCGGTCCCTCGGGCACGTGATGAGAAAACTTGTTCGGTAAATGTACGTATTTGTTTGTTGGACGGATACGCGTGTCGGTGCTTAAAGATTGCCGCGTATTTGTGCCTGCTCGATGATGGGGAGGTATTATATATTCGAGAAGGGATACGGATTTAGCGGAGAGACGCGAAAGGGACTTTGTTGGTTAAGATCTCTGTTTAAGAACGATCGTTGGTATTTCTGGCAATTATTTTCTTCTACAAACACATTGAGTGATAGTAGTACCTTAGCCGCAATAATCAGCACGTGTTTCGAAATTATCGAGTTTATCCGGTGACAAATTTTATTCGTCTGCGCATATTTTTATCAAAAATACAGAAATATACAATTGCGTGGTATTATAACGCGATACGCGTACGTAAGATGTACAGCTTCCGTCAAACTTCGCGAAAACCATCGTTGGTTCTCCGAATTACTTGGATACTTCCCAGTCTATCTAACAATTCGCTAATCGAATTAGCTAAAAGCCTAGAGTCCCGGTCGATCGTTTAACAAATTCCACTACGTGCAAAGAACGACCAACAAATATCGCGAACCCGACCGAACCTCTTATTCTTGCGCCCCTTGTTCATCCACCGTAACCCACAGGGTCTCCCCCTCTTTATTTCAGAGTCTTTATCGTCCGACGGTACTTATACGTCCGATATTCTCTGGTCGATGGAGAAAAACGGGCAAGATTGATCGCGAGCAACAAAGGAAGGCAGATTAGTGGTTTATCGATGAGTGATCTTCGAAAACGACATCGAGCGTGGGTGGGGATGGGGCTGGGCGTAAGGAACGGAGGGGCTGCTGGAGCAAGCGGGGACGCGAGTTGCATTTCAATGGACCCAGCGCGTACGTAAAAGTGTTTCGTGGATTCCAACGGGGTAAAAACCCTCGACGATGACCGTTCGGACCGGGGCCTCACAAAGGCACCGCCATTTCGTGCGGATCCCGGCAACCATGGTGGTTCCGCGCGCGCGCCGCACCCCGCGGAATGCTCGAACACACGGATTTTTGATTCCAACGAACCAGGGAGGTGTATGAATGCTGGAAATCCTGACTCTCTGTAATAGGTCAGCCTTGCAAAACGCCACTATCGACGTTACGACGCGACGGGACTGAGTTTGTTCGATGAAAAAGGTGGACGCGGTAACGCAGTTCGCTGGCGTTCCATTGGTATTTCGATCGGTCGGAAATCAGCTCGTTTTCTACTCGCGTTATTCTTCCGTGAAAATTAATCTCGATCGCGAACAATGCGCGTAATTTGCAAAGTAGCGTACGCTCGTGACCTCGTTTTCTCGTTACGAGTTTCAAGCAAAGTCGGTTCTATTTCGTATCGTACACACGTTCCGGTTAAATCGTCTACACGTGTAATATTGCCGGCACTTTCCGTTCGACAATGGCGGCACATTTTTCCGCGTGCGTTTCTAAGAAGACCGCAATCGCGGATTTGCAGCGCAAGAAGGTCGAATAGCGCGTGAACGAAATAACGAACGTACGAATTACATTTGCGTTATTGCGTTATGCGAGCGGCGAGTAATAGTCCGCCGAAAGGAATTCTTCCACGAAGTATTCTGAATTCCCACGTAATTCACTCGGTTCCATGAAACACGATCTTCCAAACTCCGCAATTATGTAAACTAAGTAAACTCGGCGATTCTTTTCCAAGTATAACCGTTGATTTCGAAACGGTTCGATCGAAGTACGAAGAGATAATAAAACACTTGCGCGTCGATAAACGGGTTTAGAAACGACCAAACGTTCCGTATTAGCGAAGAAACGAATTAAGAGCGACGTAAAATTAATTACACGCGATTAATGCGGTATTTCGTTCGCTTTTTCTACCTTCAAATCCACGAATATACAGAGAAGAAGCGACGCGATGGTAAATTATAGCGCAGCTTCGGTGACTGTCTGGCCTATGTACGCAGAACGACCTAATCCCCTGTTCCGTCGCGAAAGCAATTAACGATCCTTCGACCGTTTTTCCGGCCTTCATGCGCGTACTTTATGACGCTGTAATTGAATGGCGCATCACCGCGATTATGTGACTTGACGTCGCTGTGACTTCCCATGCGCGTCATTCCGCTCGAATTCACCGCCTCTATGAGTCCCCACCCCCTCCCTCTTAATGATATCCGATAACGAGCTATCTGCTCTGATAGCTATCGATTTGGTAAAAATGTTCCAGTTACCTGATATTCGAGAAAATCTCCGAGTTGAGGAATTTACGTTGCAGACGACCGTTCTAATCGATCGAATTATTAATCATTACGTTACTGTTACGTTTCTAAAGGAATATATTCCTCGAAACGCAATCCCTCGTTCTTTTTCTACCTCTCCGTTTTGGAACACCGTAAGGCACAATTTCAGTATCGCGTCGATTTCGCTACAAAGTCAGGTTACAGAGAAATCCGCGCGTACAGCGGCAATTAAACGCAGGAGGATCGAAAGCCTCGGCGAAAAAAGAAACTGGTGACCGCGTACAGCGGTAACAAATATTAAATTGTCAACGTACAAGAAGACTAATTTGGGACGGCGAGGAATCGACGCCGCAAACGGCAACGCGGTCTCGCCGCGTGCTTCTTGTCCGTTTAAAGTTTCGGCATTAGGAAAGGTGGAATGCGTGTAACTGCTACCCTTTAACTTCCCGTTGCCGTCCGCGGGAGCTTTAACGAACCGGCGGCGTAAAGTTCGCCCGGGGGCCGGGGACACGCTGACAAC
>NT_177059.1:2199757-2225747 GCF_000188095.3 Bombus impatiens | reverse complement strand
GGGGGCCGGGGACACGCTGACAACGAGAAGCCGAACCATGTGGTCAATGCGCGTTAAACGCTTCGTGCCCGGTCGTTTAACGTTCCCCGTGGATATACGAACGTTCCACGGTTATTTCGAATGCGCCTCGTCCGCTGGTTTTTACGTCGGCATAACTCGCGTCACGCCGACGATCTCCACTTTCCAAGCGTTTATATTTTCCCAACGGCAGTCCAGGCAAAATGCGAACTTCGCCGCTTTACGTTCCGGTTATACATTCGGTGCCATTTTTTCGCGCGCCGGGAAGCGCGTAAACAGATGATAACGACGCGTTTAGAGACACTTGGAAGCTCGTTGTCGGCGAACGATGACAGGTTCAGGCGCCTTCTTTGTTGCAGATGGCTTTGCTGATCGTTGAAGAGCGCCATGGAAAGATGGGGTGTTTAAATGCAGTTGTTTAATACTGCACCGTAGATCGATGTACGAATGCAGGGAGAGGAGTTGTTGTAAGAACGTTTAGAGAATTCCTTGGTGAACCTATTAACCGTAAGATAAAATTAGAGGAAATTTGAGTAGCCAGTGCGATAAAAGTGCAACGAGGAAACATTACGGCTCTCTACGTTACTTTATTCTACCGCGATATCGACATTCTGTACTTGTATAACTTTCGATCCCAATTTACTTGAAATCTACGTAGAAGCAGTACCTCGAGTTCTTCCACATCTTTCACATTCCTCGACAAATACGCCATTTGCACTGTCGCTGTCTCTAAACGTACGTAGCAAGTATACGTACGTTGCATTTCTGCATAAATTTTCACAAGAGGCGTCTTCTTGTTTCAAAAACATTCCAGTCGAAACGTTATCGGTATCGAGACGGATAAGCACACGCCATCGAGCATCGGCGCGTTTCTGCTCGAGTGCCGCAAAAGGATCCGCTAGATCGCAATCGAAGGGAAATAAATAACGGCCCGCGTCTCGGCGTATTTGTACTTCTAACGAGCGTGACAATGTCGAGACACCTTGCACGCTTTGATTCCGTGGCAGTCAGCTGCCGGAGGGCCTGTTGCACCGTCTGTCAATCCTTCGCGTGGATACGACAGCCTCTCGACGATAATCTATGCGATTCCTCGTCCGCCGTTACCGAAACGCACCTGTACACGTTCGTGCAACGTGAAAAGTCAGTGATAGACAGAGGTTGAACGTTGCGACGCGTTAAGGAGGATGATTGTCTGGTGACCCGTTTGCAAGCTTCGTAATCAGACGACGTTCGGTGCTTGGAGAAAGTTTGGGGAGCTCTTAGACGCTGCATCGACCCGATTGAACGTGCAGCGCTAGTTGGAAGATGAAGATGGTGTTAACGCGTGTAGAGGATGTATGGTTGGATTATGCGATAATGCGCTCGCAAGCTACGCTCCTCCACTCTGCGAATTTCACGATTTCTCTATTCGAGTACGTAATTAATATTCGACACCTCGACAAGTAAATAACTTACTTTTTAAATTGAAATTACTTAGACATCTGAACGTGGAGTTGAGAAATTTAGAAAAAGCGAAGTAGATCGGCTTAGTTTCTCGAACGGTCGTTTATGTCGGAAACGTAAGATCTTCTCTCCAAGTTCGTTCGAGCGACGCTTCTTAAATCCGCGTTCACGAGCACGAACGCCTCAGAAGGAAGAAAACACTGACGCGTTTTCAGCGCGTACAACCGGCTAATAAGACAGCCGTGAAGCCGAGGCTTCGTGCGATAGTCTCGTACGTGTCGATAGAGTTTTTTTTTTGCTTGGCGTGAGTCGCGACTTTCGATAGTGACTTACGAGATACTAAATCTTAGCCGAGATACGCAGAATTGGTATCCGTGCGAGCACGAGTGAGAAATACTTGGGATTACTGGTCCGATCGGTTCGATATCAGGCGTCTTCGGCATCCGCTGGCAAAAGCAAGAATTATCGCTCACTCTGCACCAGGAGATGGAGCGCGCGCGCGCGCGCAACTGCTCGCGGATCTACTAGGAAAACGCGGTGCAATCTCTGATTGCTTGTGAAATCAATATGGCGGCGACCATCAATCGAGGTAATTGACAAGGTAATTGGCGTGGTTTCATACCTCGGCGTAGCGGCGCGCATAAAACGCCGAAGAACCGCCGGTCGAACGAAATAACGCATATAGGGAAAGTTGTTGCGCGAGTTCGGCACGTTTCTCCGCGTCTCTCAGGTTCCTTCCTCCTTCTCTTTTTTTATCCCTCGGTATTCTTCGCATTGTTTTTGCTTCCCAATATCTCGTTTCTTTCGTTATCTTCTGTTGTATCGTACGAGCGAATTATGCGGATTGCCACGGCGACGGGGTGTAAGTCTAAGCGTGAAATCGATATGTAAATGTATAAAGAAAAAAAAAAAATTGTACGGTCGTAGGAAATATTCAAACGTGACCAAAGAATCGAGGAGGAAGAAAAGTAGCTACCGCGTTAAGATAGAAACAGCTACAAAGAAAAAAGCTTCTCCTCTTTTAATTGACAAACTGGCTGTCCTCGGCAGGAATTGTGCCGAAGGAAGCAATTTCATTTACAGCGGAAACCCGGTTTTCAACCGACGAATCGGACTCATCTTGGAGAAAAAGCGAGGATTTTTCCCGTGGAGCGTTTACGAGCGGTCCCGTAACGTTCTCCCCAGCCCCGGAAGCACGCTTTAATATCCGCTTATGACGGCTATGTTTCACGGTCTGAGACACCCACTCGGCCCCATTCCGCCCCATCAACCCCCATAGTGCGTTTAATTTACGTGTTTTCGCGAGTTATTCGTCCCCACCTTTGGCCAACCCTCGTCGAAGGGGGTCGGTCGCCATGGCGACGTCGAGCGTTCCGACGCCCAATCGTGGGGCGCCGACGATGTCGGCGTCAGCCCTACGACGCCGTGGAAAGACGATAATAATTGATGGGAAACGGAGAAGGACGGAAAAGGGGATGGGACCAGCACGAAACGGAGTTGGCGGTTTTCGTTCCTTTCTTCGTTCGCGATGGGGTGAGCTAAATCGGCACCCTCGAGATTTCCGTTATTAAGCGGACTGCCCTCCAACTTGGATTTCATTTAGTCAGGTAATTCTGAGTTTTCGAGAGTTTCCTGCCATCACTTTCTTTCCTGATTATTTGTTTATTCGGATAGATAGGTTAATTAATTGTCTTTTCCTTACGCTTAGTATTATTTTTCATTTTCTGTCGTTTCGTATTTACGCGAATGCATTATCGCGAGAAACGACTACGTATTTCTTGAGCTTTTCATAAAGCCAATAAACGTGTTTGTATTCGTATTCGTATCCGTATCCGTCAATTATCCTCGTTTCGTCGAAATTTACAAATTAGCATCGATAATTAATCCCAGCTAAACAGCGGCTGCTATAATTTCAACGAACGAGTGACTCACATTCGCGCATTTCGCGCACGCTTCGAATTGGCAACGAGTCAAGGAACATCGTACGCATTTGCACGTAGTCGTGCACGTACCGCATGCGTTGCACTTTAAGTGCGCGTGGTAACGCGAGTAGAACAATGTGACTCGAATAGTGTCGAATACTCGCGGAAGTTCAAACGTTCGTCGCGGTAGAAGTCACAGAGTATCGCGAGCGGCTATTTAATCAACGATCGCCGATATAATCACGACTCGCGTTGCAGACGACAAAACGTAGCCGATCGTTGTCGCTAGCAAACGTTAATAACCTACGAAACGATGTAGGAGATACGTTCCCTCGATTTCTGCCATACAATTTCTTCTTTCGAGACATTTTTATTCGGAAAGAAGAAACGAACCTGTTCCTACCTCTAGCAACATCAGCGCGCAGGAAACTGACGAATTCGCGTATCAACTTCGTCCCGATTGAACTGAGAATTTCATGACCGGATGGTAATCCTTAGACGCGGTAAGTAGCAGGTCGAGTTGGTGCAGAAAGCGCCAAGGGGAAGACGAAAAGGGAGGGTTCCGCGGGCTGCATACCACCTCGGCCGAAGTAGTGCAAACAGAAGCTGAAGTATCAGCACGCGCGGCACGCTACTTGCGCCTTGAATGCAGCCGAGGGAACTGGAACATCGGGCTGCCAGCTCCCGATCCGGACTCGATGTAACACGCATGCACGTATACAGAAACGAAACCGATCGCGAGGACGCGCGTAACAAGCGACATCGAGCAGGGTCTAGGGAGAAAGAGACGCATCCCTTGGACCGCGAGCCACCCGGGCTATGCAACGCTGAAATTCCGGCGACTTGTGGTGTCACTCGGCGAATTCCATTCGGCCTGCGAAGACGATTTCCTGCCTCCCCCGTCTGCGCTGTTTCTGTCGTCTCTGTTTCTCTTTTACCAGCGAGTCCGCTGGCCTCTTCGTTTTTTGATCGCGGATACCTTAACGAGCAGCCATCGCTGATCGATGCGCGCGCCCCGAAACGACCGGCCGGTGATCGAGATGCAGATAGGATGATCGTTCGTTGCCAATGAACTCTTCCTTTTGATCTAACCCTCGAGGAAGGTGAGACCGCTTCTGGCCTGTTTCTATTCTCGGGATACTCGACGTGGCAATTTGTTTAGAGGATCGTCGACGCCGGTTCGCGTTTTAATTAGGGAAATGCGAGAAGCGTAGGAGTCTGTGGTTTCGCTTTCTGTGATTTTGTTGCTTCTTCTAGAAACTTCTAGACGGTGTTAGTTGCGTATTTGATTGGATTGCGAGTAAACGAAAAGGAACAGCAACGTCACCCAATACCAAAATTATCGCACCCGCGCTTATCGATATTGTTATCAGACGCAGAGAAATTTATTTTAATCGCGTCGCTTTGCTTGTAATCGTTCGTGTACGACGTGTTAAGGTATATCCGTCGTATTAATTATGAAACAGGTATGAAAGACCGATAACTTTCGCGTTAATCTTACAATTTTAAGAAACTCGCATCCTGCCGTTCCTGCTGTCTCATTGGCCTCTCCGCAGAGGCAACGAGCGGCCATCGATTCGGCGCGAAGTAGCAGCCGATTCTATCGGGCTTAATCGGTAACTGATCGCATGCAAATCCACGGTGTTTCTCGCGCGAAAGACGGTCGACACCGAGGGAAGGACGAAGAGGAGGAGAGAAAAAAGGAAAAGGAAGAAATTGTTCCCTTGGCTCTCGACCAAAGCGAGAGTGGTGATCAGCTGCGCGAGATAAAATCTTTACTTCTTTCCTGCTGTCCCTTACGCCGGCCCACGATCTCAATACAGGCTTGCTCGTTCTTTCGGCCGGGCCGACAGACCGGTCGGTCACGATCACAAACGAAAGCCAGCTTGTAATTGTCTCGTAAATTCCGAGTATCGGTTTAATAGAATATGATAAAAAGTAGCGACGAACCGATGAATTCGAGACATTCGTTTCTTCTCGCATCGAACGCGAACCAGTGACTCGGTTAAGATCATTCTTACGGCAAATCCGATCAATTAAATTACCGAATTTTGCGATAAAGTACGAACAAGGTATCGCGTTCGATGGGAATAATTTTCTAAATTAATCGTAAAAGGAAGAAATGTTCTGTAAGCTAATATTTCGCTAATCAAACTCGACATGCCGGGAAACGATGAAATTTCCAACGCAACACGATCGCAGCGTTCAGCTCATACAGTCTGATGCCATTACACCAAAGTATCTCAACTATTCTATTCTACCTTCGATTGCTTCGGTTGCTCCGATTATAAGAATACTTCTACTCGCCTACACATTCCCTTTTATCCTCCACCGCAGACCAACTATTCCGATTCATTCGCCCATTGCTACCAGCCGATACCATCGAACGCCATTACATTTCTGCCAATCGATCACGATTAACATCCCGGTAAATTATTCGAATAATTCTAGCAAACGATTTACACGTATATTAATATTTATTAAATTACCGTTTCAAGATTTATATGTATATTTCGATGAAAATTAATCTCACGTATAACACGTTGGGTACGAAACGCACGATTAACGTTAAGGTGATTGATAAGGGTAGAGGGACAAGAGGTTCGCTCTGCGACGACGTTTCGCTTCCTTTTGCCAACGAAATGATAAATCAACGTCGGGCGACCGAAGGGTCCCGAGATAGCGCGACATTGAAGCTTTGCACGCGGATGGACATACGGTATTCGTAACATTGTATGCATATTAGACAGCTGGCCAATGCGCGAGGAAACGTGCCTTCCATAGTGGCCGACATTGCACTTGAACGTTTCGCGGACGAAAAGTCTCGCAACTTGCAGACTCAAGGGACATCTGGATCGTGCAACCGTTTGCTGCCCTTCGGGTATGCACCCTCCTTTTCTAGTAATTCAAGCACTAGAAGCTATCATATTTCTCCTTTCCATATTTATGAAACGACACTTTCGTTCGTCTTCTCCTCGTGGATATCTATGTGCTTCAACTCATTTGCATATTTAGAAAATGGCAATTTTGTCTATTTTTAGTCGCTGTAGGGTCAACCGCAGAGTTCCAAATTTTAGATCGCTCGACTTACCGAACAACAACAAAACAAAAAAGGAAAGAAAAAAATGAGAACTGAAAAAGAAATGAAAAAATACAAATAAAAATTGGGGAGGAATAAGAAACGGTGGAAGCCTTGCTTCTTTCCTACCAGTGGCAACCTTTAAAGATCCATAACCATGACGAGCCGGCAGCGATGCAGCGGATCGCGCGACACGAAGGAATGCCCGAATCATGCTCCCTAATTCACCGATGATTCCGGCTTTGTCCCGCATAGAGGGACAGCCATCGGAGACGATCTGTCCCGCGACACTCGAGGCATCCCGCGGAGCAGGTAGCTCCGGGGAGACTTTCTGTCAGCGTGGCGCATTATCTAGCCGTTTATCTACGCCTATGGGACTCCCTCGGATGCCGCATACACGAGCGTCGCGATCATCTACACGCCGTTTCCTCGTGTAACGACACAACAGGTACACATCCACCAGGGGATCCCGACAACGCTTGTCTCTCTATTTTCCTACTCATAAATTCATCTCGTGAGAGACCGCTGGCCAACTTGCGTGGGGTCCGTGCGAAGACGGAGGTCACTGGATTCTGTGGTCAAAAGGAGCAACATCGAAGAATCGTCAATCGCCCTGTCGACGACCACTTTTGGGTAGCATGAGTTTCTTTGAACATCGATTAAGGCCAATAAGGTCAATAGGTTGATATCGAATTTTATTTATAATTTATAAGCTGGTAAAAAGCTTGAACACGCGCGTCTCGAAGATTCTACATCGCCTTCGTTTATCGAATCGTTTTGAAACGTTGAAATAATTCGTTATCGTTCGGAAGAAGACGAATACCTACCGTTTGTTCCTTTGATAGGAATGGAATTCCAGGTTTATAAGTCAATATAACGGGATTATTAAACACTGTTGGAAGGATCAAGTGGAAATTCCATACATCGGCGAAAAAATTTCGAATTCGGCCAGCGCAATGATTTGTGGGAGGGTAAGAGCGTGGAATGCGATACGGGGGTGAGTAGCAATTGAGCTCAATATTTTCGCATTGAATACAACAGAAACGTTAAACGCGAACAATTCGACGTGCCGCAACTCGAAATTGCTGGGGAACGGATAAAAATGTACAAATAAATACCTTGCATTCGATGCCCATTCAGCATTATTACACAAATATAGAATTTCGTATTATAAATCCAAGTATTTGTAAATAAAAGAGAAAGAAAAATTGAGATAAATATAAGTATTTCTATCGAGACCCTCGATTCCCATTCTTTTACCGCTACGAAAGATCAGATTCTAATTAATAAGACAAACAACTAAGAAAAACTATCGTTTTGATCGATGATAAACGATACTGCTCTTTATACCTTTATACGAGTAGAAAATAAAAAGAGGATTGAGTTACTAGTGTCAATTTTAATGCTTTACCATATAAATCCTGCTTCCCTAAAAGGCAAAACTTTGAAGCGCTGTTAAAATTAGGCGCCGAACCATTTAGATATCTAAACGACGCGACACTTCTATATACTCGGGGCTCGTAATATCGGTCCCGCTCACAAGACATCGGAATTCGGTCCTCATGATTGATGCTGCAATGACAAACGCGACAAGCTTACAAGTTGTCATACCTTTGACTTTCTGCTTAATTACGAATGCGAAAACGAGTCCCGAGGATCAACGTTCGCTCTCGACTCGACTAAATGTTATGCTTATTTTGGCAGATACGGCCAACAAGAAAGGCGTTCCTCCTCGTAATACGAGTTCTTTTTTCAAATAATAAGCGATGCAGGAATTCGTGAAGCGTTACCGCGGCTATTTACAAAATTTGAAGTATCTTCATGCGGATAAGTAACGGATTTATGCGGCTAAAAAGGTGAAGAATTTTTACCATTCCTTACAGCCTTACGTGATGGAACAGCGTAGGTACTTTCGCTTACCACGCAGCCATTCTTTATATATATTTTATTAAACAGAAATACCAACCATTCCTTCTAATAATATAAACGATACAAACTAACAGCGGTACGCTTTTAAATACGTACAACTTCTCTTTGTCATTTGTATTTTATCTACGAGTAAACGCAAAGGGGCAAACCAGACGAATTCGTATCGGTATTAGGTTCGCGATGGAAGTATAATTTTATCAAAATTCTTCCGAATAGTTCTTCGTTACGGTTTCGCTCGAATCTTTTAACCAGGAGGAACACAAGGAAGGATTAAGGGGAAGGAATTTTTCATCCCTCTATAGTTCTCCGTAGTCTCGGCTGTATAACGATAACAGCTTCCTGAAGTCGATGACGAGCAACCTGAAGAATAACTTCTCGTCGATCGATTAGACTTGGTTGAGCGTGAATTTTCACGCTTCTGGCAATATACAGGTAGCCAGGGCGCCGGTTAAATCGCAGAACGTCTAGCTAGGAAACAATGCGGAAATTAAAAAGCTGGAAGCTAGGCTGAGCAAGCGCGGATCCCGTCGAGGACGGCGATCTTGTTCTCGAAGCTCGCCTCGTTGTGTTTTTGCTCTGCATAAATGATGAGCTCGGGTATTTTAATGAAGACATTCCACGGCCGCTTGCCGGCTCCTTGGCGTACGGCGAGAGAAAGAGGAGAGAGGCCAACCTCCGCTTCAATAGACACGTTCTTGGCCGCGCTTGCTCCGCCTTATTCTATTGGCGATATTGTCAGCCTTTCAACGTGCCGTTTAAACTTTTATCCGTCGCTCGTGTGTTGGTCATCGGATGTGTATCGCGATCATTTCGCTATGATACTGCTCGTTACTTCCGTCTCGATATGTTGTGACTACGCCAACAGGAATTTCTTTTGCTTCCTTTGCCGTTTCCTTCGACAGTTTTGTCATGTTTTGCACCGACGGTTCGATTGTAAAATAGATGACAACTCGGTCATCTATTTTAAACGATTCATCGACTGTCCTATTACAACTTGATGTACTATATGCGTTCAAACTTTCTTCGCTACGTCGAACTATATCGAGCATTAGGTTCCTCTTTAACGTCAGGTATAGGTGTGTTGAGAGTAAAACGAGGAAGGTCTTATTATCCGAGCTACAAGGCGCGTGAAGTAACATCTTTAAAGGACCACCAACATCGGCTTCGATCCCCAGAAATTCATCTAGAACGGCGACGTAATTTGTTTGTTTGCGAATAGCCGGAACGCATCGGAATAACAATTAAGTGGGTGCACCGGGTGCACGTGTTCGATGTGGAAGGTCCCCTGCTAGCTTTTCAAGTCACGTCTCATTTGCGCCATTCAATGTAACGTGGAGGGTGCGCCGAGGCATTGAAATCCGCCACCCGAATAAGGGCAAGTGCATCGTGATTCGTAAAAATCACGGTCACGGACCGCGTTGCGAAATTAGTTTAAACAGGCGTTTTTACGTTCCTTGGCCGAGAATCGTGATTTGCATGAGATATTCCTTGTGTCTTAATTCCAGTCGGTCTTGCATTAGATCGGTGTCTCGAGAGAATGTTAAATAGACTGAACTAAAGTAAACTTAAACAGCGTCGTTCCATGGAGGAAGAGTTGTTTTGCCCGGCAATTTAAACTTTCACCATCGCTTAAGTACACGGAAGACAAATTTTTGCTGTAAAGCGCTAAAACTATCGACAAATATTTCGCAGCCTAATAATCGTATAAAGATCTTGAGAAAGAAACACCTCGACGATCTCGCAAAGAAAGTAAAAATCGCACAAATTCGAAAGTAAATCTATCGAATACCGGATAAGCATGCCACGATACTAAAAGATGGAAAAGAAACTGAAATTAAAACGGCATCGATTATGCCGTGTCCGAAGGATACCTAAACCAGAAATACTGTTCGTCGATTCCCTCTGTCCTCGATCCACTCCGTTCTCCGAAGAGACCCTATGATCCGGAAGTCGCGGTTCTTTCAAAAGCTGCTGCCGGCTACCGGTTTTCTGCGAGTGTACAGGGAGAAAAAGAGAAGACAGGGCCGCGATGAAGGTAGAAAAAAGAGAAGGCGAAGACACGAAGGGGCGGGCTACGATATCGGGAAGGAGGACGTCGTGTACCGCGTACCCGGGACATCGTACGTCAAAGGTTCGAGCCCGTGGGAACACGCGGGTAGAGATGCCTTCAATGCCGAGGCAAAGGCGAACCGAGTGTGTTCCTGCAGGTAGACGACCACGAGGAACGTTCACGATGGCTGATGAAGCAGCAGGACGAAGCGAAGTGACTTTTAACATGGAACCAAGTCGCTGGATCCTTTGAGTACGGTTACGAATAAAAATTTAACAATGAAATCAAGATTGGAAGAATTCGAGAACATATCGTACAACGGATAGATATAATCGCGAAACGAAAAGGTGATATAATATTTAGCGTATATAAAATTCACAAGTTGGAAAATCTTGTGTAACTTGAGAAAAATTGGGAATGTTAATAATTGAAAGGCGATTTAAATAGGATCGCGTGAGAGAAATTAGAAATTATAACGAAATACGAATATTAATTATCATCCGAAACACCGATTCGTCGATCGTACAAAAATTCCGAGACAAAAAGACTAAGGTAGACGTTTAATAGAAAGAGAACAAGCAAGAGAAACAAAAGAAAGGAAAGAGGATAGGTATCTCTCTGAGGTGACACCGCCGAAATATTCCCGTCGGCATTCCTAGACGTTTTTTGGGCCTTTGTCAAGCACGGCGTCACGTATGTCATCGAGATCGATACGATTCGATCCACATTCGGATCTCTTCGATAGTTTCGATCTGCCTCTTCGATCCTTCCTCGTCCGATGATAATCAACGATGGCACTCCAATCAGAAAGTTACGCGATGCAAACTATACGTTCTAGCGTGTGTTTACGATTTATTTAACTTTGGACTTTAAACTATCTTTAAATTAAATTAAGCTAGATACCTTCACGATTGTACAGTTTACCGTCGTAAATAAAGATAAATAAAAGCGTTATACTTGGAAATATTTTTAAGTAAGCGAGGTAAATTTTGACGATACGACGTCTATTTAGTAAAATATAAAAATGTATTGAATATAACGTGCCTAACAGTAGTATTTATTTAAAAATTTGTTCCCGTTGTCGAGAAATCGCCTTTATTGCCTCGGTTTAAGGAAGCGTGATAATACGTGATAATTGTTTCAGGTATCGGTGACAAATAAGGGAGAGTCGGATGCACGCTTGGTAAAGTAATATTAATATTCATATTCACGGTCGGATCATTTGTTCCCCTGGTGCAATATCAATAACCTGACCCTAGTAGTATTCTGTTCGCAGGGGTGCCACTTGCGAAAAGGGGACGATACTCGGTATTTAATTACCGTGAATCGAGGGGTGATCGTACAAGTACATGGCGGTTTCGTTATAAATTGTTTAATGGTCTCCCTGGTAATGATAATGGAAGATTCTCCTTTCAGTGTTCATTTTAAAACGAAAAGTAGCAGTTCTTGCATAACAATTTTTATAAATCATTTTTATTATATTATACATACTCTACTCGTAGATTGTAATTTTATCGAATCGTTGGATACAAGGATATATATGGCAAAATACAGAAACCAAATTCGATGAAGAATACGTTTTGAAAAAGAGAAGAACACGAGCCAGGAAGCCTGTCACCGCGTATCGTTTCTCGAAGCGTTGGCTCACGTGGCCCTCACGTGGTTTCCTGCTCTTGCTTTTTCCACGTCTAGCCAGCATATGCACGATTGCGTAACAAAACGCACAAATCATACAGCGCGACAGAAGAAACAGAACAGACTGATTTATGTTCAAGGAGCGATGGCCTATCTGCTATTCGCCTGACGAAATGCAGTTTGGCCAGACCAACGAACTATCGCTCTGCCCGTGGAATGCGCCTGTTCAGACATTGAAAACGTGTCCTCCTATGGGACACCGTCGTTTCGACGGACGACGACGCAAAGGAAATTACCATGATGCAGTGCACGCATGAGAAAGCGCGTAAAAAGTACGTGGCTATTGCGAGACACGTGTTCCAGAGATTCGAATTGCTTCTCTAACGTTATAAGGTCTAGATTCATCCCGTTCTTTCCAAAACTTTCTCTCTCTCTCTCTCTCTCTCTCTCTCTCTCTCTCTCTCTAACATGTTACACGAAGCTACCGTCATTAAAGAAACATTGTTCTTACGCTTACAGGCTTATCTCGTAAAAAACCAACCGATAGCATCCAAGTACCGGTAGAAATTGCTGTTAGAAAGGAATCGAAGGTCCTCATAGAACTGGAAACCGTAGCCAGATATAACCCTGCAGCCTTAATATCTCTGGCTGGTGTCCACCATCCAACGAAAGGAGGAAAGAAACGGAGAGATGAAAAGGGAAAAGTAAAAAAAAAAGAAGAAGGAAACGAACACAGCGACGTGAACGAAGGGACACAAAGGCTGAGGCGAACAACGCGACCTCGGTAATTAAAACAAGATGGAACACCTCGGTCAACGCAATAAATCTCACCATTTCCTATTCTCTACCCCTCTCTTTCTTTTCAACCCGACCCGACCCCTCCCCCGATATATCTTTCAGCTTTCCCCTTATCCGAAGATCGGAACTAGCCCCTTCGCGACGTCCGACGATTTATTTTATTATTTGGTAGATTTACTGGCGGCTACCGTTTATTGGAATCCACATCGATCGGAGATTATGAGGCGAGCGACGCGTCCAGATGCGCGCCGTCCTCGATCACAGGTTACGAAACGGATAATTATTGGCAACGAGATGAATTATCGAGAATTGAACGAGTTGGTGAAAAAAAAAAAAAAAAAAAAAAGGTAAAGAGAAAAAATATATCGAAAGCAAAGTACCGTGGATCTTTCCTTTTCGCGACAGCATAAGTGGATTTTGTTGTTTCGCGTTATCGGCGCATACCGAACGGCTGGATGTGTATCGCAATTATTCTTTCGCTGGATCGACGTATCGTGATCGAGGCGGTGGCGATCGCGTGCCACGGTGTCTCTCGTTGCTTCGATTTATTGGACCTGCAGAGATATTCGTGTGGCAAAGCTGTATAAAATTATACAGAATTGTTGTACGCGTAGAATTAGAGACGCTCGCGTTCCTCCGTTGAATTCAATTTTATTAATTCGTATGCATACGTAGATACATCTCGCGCTGGTTCCATAAATCTTGCTGTAGTAACATCTTTCGGAACTCCGTGTGCTCGTTCTTATTTCTGAAAATATCACGAAATCTCGTTAAAATTTCTCGCCACCTTGCTTTTTCGTGCACGAGCACGACTTCCATTTGCGGCACGGCCAATCAGGCTACACGTGTCTTACACGTGATAACAACGATCGTCCGAATCCCAGGAACATCGTTTCCCCTAGGTGACGAAGTTAATTGCTCATTTTCTCATCTCGTTAACTGTGCCTCGGTCTGCAACACGTCGGTGATGTAGGAAACGGAGCACGTGTAAAGGAAATCGTCCATCGATCTGACCACATGTTGAACCGAGCAGTTTATTATTTCGTATATTACATCGATTTGTAATATTAATTAGGTCTGTCGTTCTTAGTGAATTTCGAGGAAATCAGTAGGACGAACTTCGTCAAAATTATTATATACCGCGTCGATTTAAAAAATGATTTCTAAACGCATCCATGCATCGCTTTATTATGCGATCGCGTTACAGGTATTTACTGTTTCATAGAATTACGTGAATGGTTGTTTATGATTTAGAGTTGTTTTTCGTTTCGATATTAATGTACGTCTACATGTACGTCAATCGTAATCTCTTTAGGAAAATATTTCTAAATTGCTCAAAATATCTCAGAACGATTTTACCAAACGAAGATGGATAAGAAGCGAACGAAAGCGAAAGTTTCACGCAGAATTCCAGAAGATTAAATTCCCCATTACTTCCTCTTATTACGTGCTCGATTAACTTTCCGGTGTGAGTGGAGCCACTAAATCCACCGGTGTGTAATTAACCAGCAGCGGCGTAACGAACCGCAAAAGCATAAAATTCTATTTTCTCAGCCAGATGTATTCCAGTTCCGTTCTACTCTTATCTCTAATCTCTGCTGTTAATTACATAATCGCGGATACGCGGCTCACACTAACAGGATATATCACGTGTTTCTCATGTTCTTGCACAGGAAATGATTGTAGAAAAATGAATTGTGAAAGAGATTCGAAGAATCTCGTTAGTATTTCGACACGACGATCGATGGAAATATAATAATCACGTCCGATTCTTTTATCCTTGTTACTCAAAGAAATTACTGTCTGATTTAATTATTCGATACGGAAGCTGTTTCAGAAAATTGTTAAGGCAAATGATCAAAGTTGTAATATCCATAATGGACATGTACGAGAGAAAAACTGTTCAAATTGTCGGGACGTCGTAATTTCCAAGGAATTGTAGAAATCGAATCTTAAAACACGTACTTACGTTTACACGCTTAAAAGCGAGAATTATATATCAATTTTAAATCGATAACGATCCGCAAAAATGATCTATCTTTATGAACTTTTACGACTACAGTTACTTGGTGTAAAGCTGGAATTCGGTATACGTTCTGTTCGTTAATATCGCAAACCAAGTATTAGAACGCAAGTATTTCGTATCTCCGAAATAAATGCGGTGAATTGTTTAACCGAGGTGTTCACGAAGTTTCAAATGTACGCAAAAGATCATTAATAACGAATTTTGACAGCCTGTTAATATTACTGTCACTTCTAATAGAGACGTCAAACGTGTCCAATATCATGCATCGTAATTAATTACATGTTCGATCAGGCGTTAAAAGTTGTAACACCGTTTTATACGACAAAAAATATTTATGAAATAAGGCGTACGTATCCTAATCGAACGATCGATATCGTACGTGAAAAGAAACTTGAAAATAATCATCGGGTGAAAGTCAAAGCCAGAAAACGCAACGATGTAATATTAATGCATCATTTATTTAACACCTATGATGACGATAACATGAGATGCGCTTAAGGTAGAATAATCCGCTAGGCAAAATGTCGGTTGTGCGTGCGTGCATGTAATGTGTGTGTGCGCGCGCGCGTGTTTGTGTGTGTATTTCTTCGTGTTCACGATATGATTTATTAATTCTATGGGGAAGGATGTAAAGAATAATTGTGACAATTCGGGTAATAACTATTTTTAATTTGCTGACTTGGAGAGATTTCAGAATTTCTGCAGCGTCCGGTGTTATGATACAATAATAATAGTAATATATATATATATATATATATATTTATTATATATATATGGCAAGATCATTGGTCAATAAATATTTCACTTAAATCTGCAGTCAAATTCGCCAAATAATTAATCCTTTGATCTTCCTCTCCGATTTCTATCTTCCTTCAATAAGTTAACCATCGTGATAAATTCAACGAATCCTATCGATTCATTTTATTCAACGGAAATGATACATTCTACAGATTGATAATATTATTCAAGGAACATAGATCTCTCCCTTTGAATTCTTTTCTATCAACGATCGTTTCGTATCGTTACGATCTATCGATCCTTCTTCTGCTTTTTCTTCTTCTTTCCTAATTATTTGGAAAATTTAGACACGCCTGTCGGTGGCCTAATTCTCTACACTTTATACGAACTAGAGGCTCTGTTGTTCCAGCGGTCGCGTCGGTCGGACATAGGTATATCATCAGTCACTATGAAGGTAATAGTGCGCGCAAAGTATTCCTCCTCTAATACTATCTGAATTGTACGCTAATAGTAGATCCTTAAAGTAAATTAGGTAACACTATGTACACTTTTTCGACGCGGGCTGAACGATTCTTCGCGTACGTTCGTCCGGCCGTATAACAAAAGTTCATTCCTCTCATCCGCCAGCTCTCGTCTCGTCTGAAAATCAGCGGATGAATCATCTCCTAGCACGCTAATATCACGTTTGCGTCGTTTACAACTACGCTCGTCCCTCCTCGATGACGTTCCACGAGCGCACCCATGTTCGCCATTTTGTCGCTACGTTCGTCCGAGCGTTGACAGTTTTCGTTGTTCTTCCGATTGTTGGTCGCGGATTTCGAGCTCGTGTCTCTCTTTTTCGCGGATTCACCCACCGGATGTTGCGAATTAGTTCGACCCACGAGACTCCGTTGCTCGCTTCTAGAACCAGTAAAGGTCTTTGGAATCTTGCACTTGAGACTCGAGACCTGCAACACGAATGAACACACGAATTTTTAATTTTCGTAAAATTAACAACTATATATATATATATTAAATTGAACGAAGGACAACAATGAAAAACGACAGAATATCTCATCCAAAAAGGACAGATTTATCGCTAGTACCGCTCTATATGCTCTTCATATGTGAAACAAAATATTAATTGACGAATCGTTATCAACAACCTAAGTGTGTAATCTACGCGTTATTCGAACCTGATAATCAGCCCCCAACAGACTCCTCTAGCTCGCACCGAGTAGTCCTCCGTTCACGAAGGTTTGTGTCTCGAAGCAATCATCGATTAGACTGGAACGATACCACTGACGATCCACGACAGAGCTTTCACGCACAAGACAAGTAATTGGTTATATTCGAAAAGATAGGAATGACTTTTTCGTTGGTGCGGGGTCGGCTCATCGTTCATCGAAATTTATAACGCGGCCAGCCGCGTAATAAAAGAAGAGTCAACGTTTTGACGGATGCGAGGGTGCAGAACTGGTGATGGCACCCGCTGAGCGACACGGACGGACAAACCGATGGACGAACCAAGGGAACGAACGGTCGAACAGAACGAACGGATGGGGGACCAACGGAATATGTCACGAGATCGAACAGTTAAGATCTCATGTTCCTTGCAACGGTTGCACGCATGCGTCTATAGCTATCTTCGATCTTGATATCTTCGAAGACTGACCCTGCAGATCATTCTGCTCTCTCGACTCCTCGTACCCCTCGACCAGCCGCAGCTCCGAGCGAATCATTGGTAATTGAGAAGAAGCTTGACTCGACCGAGGATGTTTGCGTATTAGCGTAAAAATCAAGCGTCTTAGACGAATAAAATTTCTAAGGTAAAAGCACGCTCGCAAAGAAAGTATTCTGCGGGAGAATTTCCGCTTAATTCCAATCGATCGAGACCCCGATTGATCACGATGACTACATATCTTAATCATTGTCAATGAACGCAACATCGTTCGATGTTACATGTCCGCTTGTATATCGAAAGTCTCTTGGATACGTTGTAGTTTCAGCGAGCAGGACGAAGATGGACGTTTTCAAATACTTCAATTCCCGGCACGTGGTGCACGGTACGGCCGATTAAGTTCGTATCTGTCGGCGCACACGTGTCAGCACGTGGATCTACCTGCTTCAAAGTCAGCTACGTGTGCGTCCCGCGCGTTACCATATTGGCGCATGCACGCTGAAAAAAACACGTAGCGGAAGCACAAAAGATTCGATCTCTGCCAGCGAGTCAGAGAACGCGAAGCGCTGTTCGATAGAAAGCTGCTCGGCCGGAAAATGACGATGGAACGCGTCGTGAGAAGAAACTGGTACACACTATCGAGTGTTTCGACAATCGATGGACGTAAATTGATAAGCTACGTTTACATACTTTGCAAGTTTCGTGCTTCCAAGTCGTAGAGAACATCCATGGGGAAAGTTTAACAGATCGATTGTATAAATTATAATGTAGCCTCGCCTTATAGTTAGAAATTATTTTGACATATACAGGGTGGTTGGTAACTGGTGGTACAAGCGGAAAGGGGGTGATTCTACGCGAAGAAGGAAGTCGAAAATAAAAATTTTTTAAAAATATTTTCTTTCTTTTTTTAAATTTTTCCATCGAGACAACGATCTACAGTGAGATCCGTTATAACGTACCGCACGCGTACCGAGCGAAAATTCAAAGTCGATTTTCTCGAAAACAAAGCCTCGAACGAAAAATTTTTATTCTATATTTTCGACTTCTTTTTTCGCGTATTTTATTTTATATCACAATTATTAAGTTATATCTAAGTTATTACTGACTAGCTATATACATTTTGGACGCAACGATACACTTTGTATATTTTTTTTTTACGATCTATCGATAGAAGAATAAAATCCATCGTGCTCCAAAGTATCGACGAGTAAATATATCTAACGATTAATTATTGGGATATCGTGGTGCGCAAATCCCATGTATCTATACGATTCGAATGGAAAGCGGAGAAGTTTCTGTTTCATAATCGACGCGGGTTCTTCCTCGTAAATACGAGAGGGTGACTCGGGAAAGCCAGCGAGCACCGGGCAATATTGTCCACGCTATCTGACACACCATTTACCAGCAACACCCCCGTCCATTTTGTTCCAGCATATTGGCCTCGCATACTCGGCCGTGAAAACGTTATAGGCACGTACGCGGCTCGCATAAATCGTTCTGACACTTATGGTACATTATTTGCCGGCTGCAGCCCATCGTATTGAATTAGGATGCTCTCTCACGGAGATTATGATCGGAGCAGAGAAACGATACCAGAAGTCGAGAGCTGGTATAATATGGAAGTATTAGTAGGATAAAATTAAGGATTATTACTATTGTTTAATGAGACATTACTTTGCAAAATTCACGTGTATTTAATAGGCGTTTACCATAAGAAACGAATAAAGTATTATGATTTTTAATTGGAAAAAATATTCTTTCGCAAAACGAACTGTCCTTGTTAAACGACGGTTGCTGTGAAATATTCCTTTCTTGTAAAAGGAATACACGGTGTTTTCGTTGGAAACCTCAAACGCACACAAGTCGATGAATACGAAGTTACGGACGAACGCACCTGTTATGAATGTTCCAGCATTCAATATCGCGATATCAAAGAGCATAGCAAGACGGTACAAGGAGGAATTCCCTTCGGTCTTTCCGACAAAGAAACAAAGCACAAAGTCGAAGGAAATTCGGAATGAAACTCGCTGAATCCGAGAATTTTGTAACTCTGTCCTTTATGTTCACCGAAAATTTAATCACGCGTCTGTTACGCTTGAAAATAATTAAACGCTTAAAACTGGTGCAAGTATGCACAGGCCTGCAATAACGTTATACTCGGGAAGCAACGTATTTAATTAAATATATGTATCTTTAAATATAAGAGATCTTTGTCGTTGTTTATGTATGTTTATTCTGCAAATGTAGCGATAACGGTATCTTTTTATCACCGGAACCTATTTAAACTTAATTTCGTAAAAAAGTTATAAAATTTATCGTATCTTGTAATTGTTATTGCTTCTTCGATAACGAATAGTCTGTGTTCTCGTTGCTTTCGTTCACCCTTAACTTCGGGTGGCAAATTCAACGTCAAAAGACGAGAGTTAGGTATTTGGATTAAATTAAATCGAACACCCCCGCTTTAAAAAGCAAAAACCCGACCCTTGCGCGCAGGGACCCTTGCCACCGACGAGGGATACGTAAGCATCGAGATGACCCTTATCAATGAGGGTCAACCCCTCATAGTCTGAAATCCAATATAGTCGTGGTAAAGGAGAGTCCCTACTTTGATTCACCCCGTTTCGAAACTCGTATGCACCGACGAGCGAGTATTAATTGGAAATTAAGCTTCTAAATCTTCGTGCCTTTAACGTTTCCCGTTACTCCGATCCTTTGTGAGGATCCTGACCAATACACGCGAAGAGCGATTTCCAACCACTTTGGCAAATTGGAATGTTTGCGATCTCGTTAAAAGACGAGACTCGATTCCTATCGCGTGTATCTTACGCGATATAAAAATTATCCATCGAAACCACATAGACTAATTACACCTGCCGTCAAGTACCTTGCAGTCTGATTGACTTTACGACAGGCGGTAGCCTGGGTATAAAATATTACGTTCGTCGCTCCATTTGTCGTTCGTGTTGATCCTCAAATACGTAGTTTTAATATTCTTCTAACGCAAGACTGAATTATCTCTGGTCGTGACGCTCTTAAAGTACATGCGCCAACTGTTTCTTCGAAAGCAATCAAAGAAGAAAAAGGAAAGCTTGGGCGACGTCTGTCGCCTTCGTGACGCAACTGCCCTGTCGCGTCGAAAGGTTCGTAACTCGCAAAGCTTCGGCCAGGGGTTAAAGGACGAAGAGGACGCGCGTTCGCCGCGGAGGCAGCTCCGGTTCACCGCAGTGTCTCTTCGTCCGCGAACGAGCCGACTTCGAGAGATCGATATAAACCGGCAGCTTTCGACCACTCCCTCCATCCGGCCGGCTGACCAATCGAGGCTCGCTAGCCATCCCCGGCTACCCTGGTGTCCCTCTTTTCCATTCTCTTCCCTTTTGCTCCCGCCGGTGGAAGCGGTGCACAAGCGTGGATTACGTGACGTCACCGGTCGACGCCATTTTCGAGGCGCGTGCCAGAAAGACCCGGCTGCAGCGACGCGCGGATCCAGAATATTCTCTCTCCGGAGAGAATGTCCCACGCGGACCAGAATTTATGGCGAAGATTCCCTGAATTAATTCTCCTGGAAATATTGAGAGCGCCCCGCTGGACCCTTTCTTTGTTTCGACTCGCTCGACCGCGCGAAATCGCTCGACCGACGCTCCGCGACCCCGAACTGCCTCGAAACTGCGCGCTCATTTACGATACTGTTTCGTTTTCCAGTCACTTATGTCGTTCCTTTCTCTTTGCACCGATGAAAAGGCGAGACTGTCGAGGGATGTGCAAGTGAAGCGCGTTCAACCTTCGGACGACGAATACCTGGATCGCTTTGACCCGCCATCCAAGTTTCAATATACGCGTAGATATTGTGGCAGACGTTACTTTTCGTAGTAAATTTTGTGTTTATCGTCTTTAGGAAATATTTTTAATGTCAGAATGTATGTGATAAGAGGCTCATAGTTGATTCCCACTACGATCCTTCAAGTTTCGTTCGGAAGTTCAGTGACCCTGCGCAATTACGTTTCGACATGGTCGGATAGGAAGCGAAGATCGAACGATGGATAGTTGAAGAAAAAGACTTTGTATGAATCTTGTATGTTGTACGGTACCTATGTATTCAAGGTAGAATTATAACGCGCAACGTATTCGATCATCGAAGTAAGAATCAAGAGGGAGAATAAGAAGAAGAAAGATTTTCTTAATTAAAATAATATCACGTTCGAAAGGAAAAATATTACCTGTATAATCGTAACAAGACAATAAATTTCACGTAACTGGAGCATATTAATTACACATGCAGCGAAGTGTGTGCGAACGAAGGGTTGAGTGTATCACCACGACCTATAAAATATCGTGCATGAAATTCGATTCAGCATTCACAGGTGAAATCCGTGTTTTGATTTAAGTCCGTCTAATTGCGAGCGAAGTCCGCGTCGTCGCGTCGCGTCGTCGCGGCTGCGTGCTCGGAAGCAATAGATTTCGCGATACCAGTCCGTCGCTCTTCCGCCTCGGATAACGAATCTCGCTCGTAAATTCGTCTCTGCTCGCGACCGCCGGCGAATTAACGTTAACTCTGGAAAGATAAAAGTACGTGAACTGCATTAAATTAACATCGCCGGATTCAGTTCCAACGTCTCGTGAATGTTGCTCTTCGGACCTCGGTTTCACGATTTCCGTCGCGCGTTCTTTTCCAACTTTTCAACTTCCTGTTCGAAGATACGTTTCTCTTTGATTCTTCTCCGAAACGCTTCCCTTTCGTCGCTGTTGATACGAGTATAAAAACGAAGCTAGTTATTTCATTTCTTATGGCTCAAAGGGCTAAGTAAAGTGAAATTCGTTTTAGTTTTCCGATAAACGTAACGGTTGGGTTTCCTAGCAATTGCGCCCAACAGTGCACCGCGGCGAAGAAATGAAACAGCGTGCAGGAAACGTCAATCTTTCCAACAGATTTCTCTTTCTTGAATCGCTGATCGATTCCGCGAATCCGCTTCCACCGTGGGAAAAGAAAACGCAATTATCCCATTGCCTTAAGACAATGCCAGTTCTGTACAACTTTAAATCACAACTTCCGCCAATCTTCTATCGGAACGATCTCTCGTGCTTCGATTCTCGCAAATCTTCTTTTCTTCGTCTTGACGAAAAAAAAAAGAAAAAGAAAGAAATAAAAAGCAGAAGAAGGAAAATAAATAAGAAGATAAGAAAACACCGAGTAAAGTAACGAACAAGAAAGTATAGTAGACGTAGAAAGAAAAGTGAACTTCCGTAGTTGCATGAATTATCGTCGTCGTCGTCGTCGTCGAAGGCTCGATCACGCGTTGAATTCGTCGATGCAACAGCCGGTGACGGCCAATTAGATTAATGATTTCGCAGAAGTAATAGACATACGCGAGGCCGGTAGGGATAAGAGGGAAGGGGGAGGCATAAAACCGCCGACAGAAACGTCACGCGGTGCGCCATGACCATCTACAGTTGTCCGGCGTCGTCGGACGTCACACGGTAATTGCGATTTATTTCTCTTAATCGCGCTTAAACGGCAGCCAATTTATGCCGACCGAGTTAATTTTACGCAATTATATAATTACCAGTCAACTCGCGGCACGGCCTAATCGGGGTGCCAAGCGGCGTTCTAATGGCGGTACTTCGGATTCGAAGACGCCGCGGGTTCGCTTTGCCGCGCCGTTCCCTCGTGTCGAAACCCACTCCGAAATTACCTCCCCCGCCCCCGCAATACGAAAGTCTATTGCCAACGTTTGTGAAAAATTTGTCTGGCTTTCGTCGATACGAACGCGATTGTTGCGTTGCGTTATCGAGAAGAGAGAGTTCGAAAATGTGACAGCGACGGGACTTTTCTTCGTTGTTGCACAGTTCTTTGTATTTGGAATCGGTAGATTGGAAATTAGATTTGTTTGGCTGAAAAGGGGCATTTTTAAATTTCACGCAAGACATATCAAACATTTGATTTATTTAGACAAAGAAGATGGACGACTTTATTTCGTCAAAGTTCCTACGCCTCAAACTTATTTCGTACGTAGTTAAAAAGGGAACGTCAAAAGTCAGAAGAAGCTGCTTGTCGTTAATTCCTTTGATTTCCCCAAATCCTCGAAATTCTGATTTCTTTTTACCTACCTACTTCGACAAAATGGCCCGAAATCTGGCTGCTGGATCGTCGACGTCGTTTTTTAGGCCGACTCCTTCGATCGTGGAATCGATATTCGTTCGTGGCCAAGAAAGCGGACACAGCCGAGCAAGTCCTTCCTTATTTATTCATTAATTTCCAGAATCGATGTTTGACGACGAGGTCGCAGCTACTTGGAAGCAGCGAGCGTGCACAGGGCCCTTACGGTAGCACACGCCAGTTAGAATAGTGAGCGTTGCCGGCATTCCGGCGAGTAAATTCTTGAAAACTCGTTTGGTCGGTCCGATCCGCGAACCAACTCTCAATCTGCGCCCGTGCAGCGAGGCGCGCGCGTGCGAATGTAAGCGTTTCCTAAATTGGCCCTAAATCTCAGCCCGTTCGTCCCTGGGAGTCTCTCAGACAAAGCAACGCCAAAATTTTTCGCAGGATTTCTCCGTCAAATGTCCCGTACGCGCCGACGAAACTTTTCGTGAATTTCAAAGGGACCACGCGTTTGGAAATTAATTTTCTTTTGGAGAAGTCGGAGAAGAGGTTTAAAAACGTTCGGGAAATTGTGCGTCACGAAATGGCACGTGTTTCAGAGATTGTCGAAAACATTTTTAACGTTTCAAGTTAAGTAGTTTCAGCTTCCTTTGGTATTAGAATTCTTTCGAAAGTAATACATTGGAGAAGATCGCTTTCTTTAATACGTGATCGTCAAGCTGAAATGTCCAAAATGGCTACCGAAAGAGGGTTGAAGCCATGGCGTATCGAATCCGTGACAGCGAGAGGGATGAGAATGCTAAAGCGAAGCTCTAGTATCGATTTTCATCGCTTGAATTCAACATACGTGGAACCTGACCATGGCACACCGCTTTCTCTCCTTCGCTACAAACCCTTAAAACACTTGCTTTATATTTTAAAACAAGCCCAGAAGTATCGCGTAAGTACTTGGTATAATAATTGTTATAAACAAACAGCAAAGAATCTTACGTTTATAAATTTTTGTTTTAAATCTATGTGGAATACAAGTTAAATAAAAAAGAAACTACGAGAAGATTAACACCTGTTTTTTCCATTTTATATCGTACGATTTTCCACGTTGACGATCAAAATATTTTCTCATACTGGGAATTGTTTTAAAGAATATACTACTAACGCCAGATTTATTTCGAACGAACGACAGCTGATCGGTCGAAATAAGCGAAACGTCTATAAATATATCCAACTCCAACGCTACAATTCCAGAAAAATAGTCTTAAAATATCGTTGGGAGCATTTGACAGTCGCTGACAGTGGAACGTCAAAGTCGCTTGACAGCCACAGCGTGAACTATCAAAGCGAACACGTGTCAGGGTAAAAAATGAAAAAGACGTAGAATCAACGATCTAATAAAATCAATAATCAACGAATTAACGTGAAACGAACAAGCGGAAAAAGTGACACGAAACGACACTATCTTTGATCACATAAATCGCTCTAAGCATAAATTACACTGACAATCGTATCACTCACTATCAACCCCATCGAATGCTATATTAACGTCACGTGTTATCAGCTGCATCAAATATCCGAGACATTCGATAAAATAAGAAAAAACGAGGCAACTGAAGAACACGAAGAGGAATCGGATTTTCCATTACGGAAGACATCACCAACGCGACGACACCCTTTGCGACTAGCAAACGCATCCCTCGAGGGAACGTCACGGCGCACGATAAAAATAAAGCTCGGACGGAGACACGGAAATTCTCGAGCGTGGTAGAACGTTGTATCAAAAGTTACGGACGTGTTACATGAAATCGCGTGACTGGCTACCGAGGTAAAACGGAAGGCGTGCTGCTTGCAACGACGTGCAGACAGATGGGAGTGGTCTCTGCAATCACGATGGGCGTGGTGCTTCCACGGCGTGCTGCAGCTGCACTCCGCATAGCGGCCTCTGTACTTTGCATTTGCCTTGCAACGTGCTGGCAAATCGCGTCACGTGAATATTCTTCCATCCGCGATTCCTCTTTCCTTTCGGATTTTCCAGAATTTTGATAAATTACCTAACTCTTACATACTTGTAAGAACCGTAGTCGTAATTTAGGGCGAGCTTATCCGAGGTTTATCAAGCTGGGGTTGATAAAAATGTAAGAGTAGAAAGGATAGAGTTGTTACGACCGAAGAATCTACATTCTTCCGCCAGAAAAACGTTCATTCTCTATTTTTCTAACGCTATCGTAGTTTAGCGTTACAACTGCGCCATACACGTTCGTTTCCCACGCCAGCGTCGAATTCCACCGATCTCGTGCTAACAAACTTTATAACACGCGTGCAATGCTCAATTCCGAACCGAGTTTCTTCACCCTTTGCAAGCAACCGATCGATCCACAGCTACACGATCCGATAGAATCGTGCACGGTGCCGAAAACACGGAAGAAAAAAGAGGAGAACGCCTGGTGACCAGTGGGTTGCAGCAGAGGGGAGGATGAGCGGGCTTTTTATCCGCGATTTACATGATAAATCTCGTCGGAGGAGGATCGACTCGACATCAAAGTTGGAAGGCCGAGAGTGCAGCATCGTTTGCGGCGGCCGGCAAGAGGGAACGGAGGCAGAATG
>NT_177059.1:2140200-2199085 GCF_000188095.3 Bombus impatiens | reverse complement strand
AAGAAAGGTCGGTCGGCCCCTCAGATGCTCGCAATTAATAAGAGCTTAATGGGGGCCGATATAGCGCTGCCACGCTCTCAGGGACTCGTGCTTTCTTCGTTGTTCTCTCCCACCGAAATCATCGATGCCGACGACAAAAAGTCACGGCACAGCCGTAAAACATTTCGCCCCGACTCTTTTCGACTATACTTCCAAGGTGCCCCGGACACGTCATCGCAAAAAGAGCCGCACCGTTTTGATTCCCGCAGTCCAACGTCCAGTTATATAAGAGAGGGAAAGCTTGTCCCCTATGAGCGGATTAGAAAACGCGGAGGAAGAGGAATCTGAAGCTAGCGACTGGGCTACCGAGAGAAAATTGTCGAGTAATTTGCTGGTAAATAGACTGGTAGATACTTATGCTTTTATAGGAGATTTATAAGTGTGCAAATATACAGAAGGTACATATGAAATAGGCAAAGAATTCTCGCTGTTATTATACGTAATATTTGGTACGTTTAATTGGTGAAAGAGATCGTTTCCTTTCGAAAGAAACTTTCTGTCGTCGTGTCCATAAGAATATGAATCAACGTGCTTGAACATCCACCGTCTGAAATATCAGGTGGTTCCGTAAAATTCTGATTATATCATAATTCTTCGAGCATCTACTACGTTTTAGGAAATGCAGAAAATATACGAAATTCAGGTTTCAATTTATCGTACAGTGGATATGTTCGCCAATATTGCGCAAGATTTCTCAATATCTGGCAAATAGATTTTACTTTACACGTACTTAGTACGAAACCCGTTTAATGTGAGTCGTATGTCCAAAAATGTTCACATATTCGTAAAACGATTAAAGATAAAACACAGAAGCAAGAGGAACTAAAAAACCAGAAAGCCATAGCCTGGAATCGTTTAATTTCGCTGCGAAGTATCGACGCAAGAAATCTACATATATGAGATTCGTGAGTCTACTCACCAGAGAGGGGTGCGTAATAGCCGTGCGGGTAAGAGGGTGCGGAGGAAGCGTCGACGAAGGACTGCGACGGCGTCGCCGACGGCCAGTCCTTGTAGGAGGCCGCGGAGTGCGCGTGATGCGCCGCATGGTGGCCGAGTCCTCGCGCACCACCCAACAGCAAACCACCGTAACTCGTCACGGTCGCCATGTTATGGTGGTGATACTCGTGCACAGCCCTGAAAAATAGATCGTAAAAATCATTCTCGGTATCTCTCTTCCTTGAAAACGTATTATAGAACTAACGTAATTTCTAGATTATCTGATGCGAAATACCAGATGTACCGAGTAAGACGGACGTAACAACGAACAGCATATGTAGAATAAACGCGTGAACGGATCGAAACGATGGGAAAAGACCGACGAAAATGCGAGGGGTGAAAGAAGGAGGAACGAAAAAGAAGAGGGCGAAGAAAAGGTAACGCGAGAGGAAAGGAGAAAAAGAATCCTCGATATCGTGCCTCTTCTCAAGAACGGTGACAGACTGGTAATTTATACGGCGGCCGACGCGAGATCAGCGCTAAAGATCTCTCGAACAGGGGTACCTGCTCCCGACGGTTTTCTGTATTTTTCACGTCTCGTTTTCTCTTTGCCTCCGTTCTTTCTCCTTTCCTCTTATTTCTCATCCTCGCCACCGTGTCGCTTTTTCTACGCCCGTTTAATCTATCCTTCTCTTCGCACCGCATCTGCTCGCACCGCTCGTTCGGGCTCTTTCCTCGATTTCTCGTGATTTTTCTCCCATTTCTTTCGTCATTTTTCAAAAGACACTTCCCTTCTCTCACGTGTTTCCCCGCTTCGCTCGTTCCATCGTCCCTCGTACCCGCTGCGATATTCATTTTCGAAGGTTTATCCCGGCAGGCTATCGCGTAATGAGCGTGTCGCGCCTACCGGAGGAGGATTTTTGGAATGCGCGAGGCATCGGTCGCATTATCGTCTGTTAATCGAACGAACGACGATTTCGTCGATTAATCACGGGGCTGATTTCGCGCCGTGCGCGTGAATGCACCGCCGCGAGATACAGGCCGCGCGAATTTAAAATAGAGTACGTCGCGCTGGAATGACTGCATCGGATTCTCCGATGGGACTCGTCTCTAATTAGAGGTTGCGATGCTGGCGATTCGAACGAATGGAACGCGAAATAGAGAAGAAATGGGCATTCTGATTGGTTTGATATTGTTGAAAATGAGATGAGTGGAAAGGAGTAATCAGAGGAATGTTAAATGATATGTAATATGGCGGTTTGTGTCTCGAGGTGGTACATTAGATAGAACTATAGATCGAACGATGTAAATGGATATATAAAGTGAAAAGTTTGTGAAAATGTTATCATTTCATACGCAATTTCCTATTGTTTACGAGGATTATGATCTATTTTTTTGGTAAGTTTTTTGTATTTCTTTTACAAGTTTGTTCGGATCTTAACGCAAGATACTCGATCGTATCTTGCTTTGGATCCTCTCGCGTGTAAATTTTATTCTTCCTATTTTTATCGTAATCAGAATATCTGAAAATCTGTCCATATCAAGATTGGAGAGTAGTAATGGATGTAGTAATAATTTCCAGTTATTTATTTATCCATCCAATAAGAAATTCCGAAGAAAACATGAATTTTACGAATAAAATCAAACGAATTACTTTATCATTTATGATTTATGGGAATATAATACGAATGTCAGTTTAAAAGGTTTAGAAACATGGTATTAGGACAGATTTTCCTCTAACGTAGAGATATATTTTCAGGACAACACAAGGAATGTTAGGAACGCTCACCTGTGGTGATACTGTGGATAATGCGGATGCCATGGATCCGTTGGACACTCGTAGACTTCGCCAGGATGCTGGCTCTTCCAGAAGGAAGGGGGGAAGTTCCTCATGAACATGGGAGAGATATTTTCTACAACAAAATACAATGCTTTTAATAATTCCTTATTTATCCGAGCGAATACAAATTGCCATACAATTTCTACAATTAAAATGGTGCAATCTTTTCGTATATATATATATATATATTTCGTATGAAATTTAATATTTTTCAAACGATGTCCAATTTTCCTGTTCTAAAACCAAACGTTCAATTTATTAACCAGGGAATTAATGAGTTAATTTGCTACATATTTTAGTTATCAATCTCTCGAATATCTCTTTTACGTGTCGCTTTTATTTATTTATAATTTGTTATATCAATATGTGCAAAAGCTAAACTGAAATTGGCTTGCTTTTACCAATTTGGAATTTCATAAATATGGAACTTCCTGGTTAATACCTTCGCAGTCTTGGTAGTCTGACTTTAAGTATCTAATTCTACTTACGCAGTCGGCGCGTGCTCTTATTTTTATGCGTTTCAGAGACGAAGACGAACAAACCGGCGGACTATAACGTTAAGGCAAACGTTATTGCACAAACTAAGAGTATTTTTTGATAAAAACAATTCTGCATCTTCTGGGAAAGAGTTGCCATATATCGGTAACAGCAAATAAATTAAGCAATAATCCGGTTAACGAGCTAACGTAACTGCAAGGAATGAAGTTACGTATATAACTGAAGAACGAAGGTATGCACGATTGTAAATATCATAGTACACCACAGTTCCCTGAAATTCTCCACGAAGAGTCTCCAACGATAAGTTATAAGTTCTACGATCGACTATCCCAACCTGCACGGATCACCGGGCCAATCGGCGCAATAATTTTTGTTCGAAAGCTAGACGTTCCGACTGGGCAAGAATGTTTATTAAAATATTTGTATCGTTTCCCACGGGCCAGCACGCGATTCTTACGAGGGCTCACGATAAACGGGTAGTCGGATCCCACGGGATCGAACCGCGCGACAGAAAGGTACCGCTCGGTTGTTTTACAAGCGACCACTCCAAAGCCAGAAGCTTGTCGTGTATCCTCCCGCGAGTCTCCGGGTCCTTGGTCCCGGGATTCCTTTTTCTCTCTCTCTCTTTCTCTCTCGAGGATCTTTCGGCCAATCCAAACACATATTCGAAGGTTGAACCAACGAGACCGAACCAGCCGACGATTTATATTTCTAATTCCTCCTCTTCTTCCTCGATCTCATCTTCCACCGCGACTCGCCATCCCATGGAAAATGTGTCAACTAATTTAGAAAAAATATTCAATTTACGAATCGTTGTTATTTCTGGATGTTAGCGTCCTTTTATTGCCATTGCCATCTGTTTCTTCTTAGGGTGTTTTAATATTGCTTGTCGTAGATATATTACGGTGATGACTTGATATCTTTAGCGAATAATATATTTCGAAGGTTCGTTCTTAAAAAAAAGATTCCTCCGTTTAAGGTTCCTTTTCTCATCGTACGATTGTAGTTTCAGTACCTTGCGCATTGTTATTTTATTTTTTATTTCGTTATATCTTTATCACAGCTTTAGTTATTCTGTTACAGCGTTATGACGATTATGCACGAGTTATTTATGTATCATATGCATTTGACTGATTGCGAGTTCGGTTTTGTTAATAGTAGATAGGTTGTTGTAAAATTTATCTTCATTTGCTCGGGCAACGCGTTAATTATAAAGTTTACTTTGTATGGGTCGACAAGAATACACACGGCTATGTAAAAAGTGGCTAGCGCTAAAGCTGTTTGATAAAACAGAGGCATGAATTATTCATTTATACGTGGCGCAACCTACCAGTATCGATTGATACATAGTGCTCGATGTACGGTAATTTATCTTTAATAGATGACACATACTTACACATGTACGTACATGTGATAATTAACGAGTCGAACCTAACAAGTCAACGATATACTATCACGAAAGAAAAAGACGTTTACGGTAAATGAAGGATAAAACGCCTTTTAAACTCGACATTTACGATATTAAACACGAATACTCTGTAGATTAAAATGTACCTTAAAATATCTTTAAAGGCTTATCATCTTCGTGACAAAATCGTACAAAGTAATCTGAAAATGATTATTTATAGAGCAAGTCAGTCATAAACCAAGAGTTGTACGTTGCACGTTTCAACCTGATTTCTACGAGACAGACTTCAGAGGCAAGTTTAAACAGGAAGTAAAACATTCTTCATCTTTAACTTACAATCGTCGTAAAGCAACGTAGGATCGTGATAAAAATTCCAGATATCGATCGATGCACGTTCCCAACTCAAGTACATCAGACTCGCATCCACGGTGTGAATTTGACATCGACGACCCTTTCTGGCTTCATCGGTACCACATTCGCGTAGAATCGATTCCCGCCCGTTTCCCAGTTCTCTGGCCGAGCGTGCAGCCGGTCCGCGGCATCGGCACAGTAGAAAGCCGACCGTGGACGCTCGACACTCTGTTTCTTTAATTGCGTTAATAAATAAAGGACAGTCGGCCGAGGACAGCGGGCCGGGGGTTAGAGGGATGAGAGAGGGGCAGACAGACCCTGGCGGTGGTAGAGAAGAAAAAGGGTGGGGAGGCGGCGGCGAAGAAGTCAGAGAGAAGCACGGGGTTGGAGGAAGGACGAAGGACGTTGGAACGAAGGACGTGGTGGAGGCCGGTTTCCGTTCCGTTCCGCTATCTTGCATCTCCCCCGTAAGCAAATCGCAATATTTAACGCGATAGTTAGTCAATCTTTCTTGATACGTGTGTAGGAGGATGACGCCGTGCCGCTCGACCAATCCGCGATACCGGTTACAGCTCTCGAGACGAGAAAGCATATTTTACGCGTTTCACCGTCTACGAACCCCCCTTCCATTCTGGCATTCCACGCGTGGGAAACAATGCGGCTCCATGGCTTCTTTATGCTGAAAGTGTCGCGGGTCAGTTGTTACCGGGACGATCCGATACCCAATCGAGTTACAGTATCGTTCCGGACCCTTTGACGATTCGCAGATCGTTACGGGATTTTGCGAATCTTCCTCGAACGTGTTTCCATGTGTTTGAACAAATGGAAGAGAGCGCATGAGTTCGTCGATATTCGATATCCGGTTCAGTTTCGTACGATGCGAAATGAGACGAGTGTTTTGCCAATTTTACAAACACAGCGTGATAACTTAGATGTTTCGACAAGTGCTACGTATTCGGATGAATATCGCGACGAAGTTGAGCACCTCGAAGCTTTCGCGAGGCATTCGAATTATTATTCTCTGTGTCAAATATATCGCTTGATTAAATATTCAAATTACACGGATACCGTATGTATACATGCATATTTCCAGTCATTATCTATTCCAGCTTGCCATTAACCATCGATCTTTCTAAAAGGTCGATATCAACGAGTAACAATCTGTAGCCGATAAATTGCATTTCCTTCGCAGACGAAACAACAAGTGGTTCTTTGAACGAAGAAACTGGCTCTAACTCTCGAAGCTAAAACTCACAGAAACATCGCGAAAAGCAATTTCACGAACCAACGTCGGGCTCGTTAATTTTTTCGGGGTACATTCATTTTCCCGACGAGTTGGTCGGCAATGATTCACTTCCAGCTATTCACCGAGCAACTCGACATCGATCGTTCGTTCGCGGCCGCGATACCGCGATACAAATGTAGTCG
Source organism: Bombus impatiens (assembly GCF_000188095.3). Taxonomy (NCBI): domain Eukaryota; kingdom Metazoa; phylum Arthropoda; class Insecta; order Hymenoptera; family Apidae; genus Bombus; species Bombus impatiens. Next base: position 2,192,585 of record NT_177059.1, on the reverse strand, counting down.
GTAAATCTTCGGTGGCGTCGCGGCCTCGGTGTTTCATTTCCGAGAGCCGCGGAAAATAATCGGCTGACACGGGCCGGGGGATGAGTTTCTCGCGTTGGACGTGCTGTTCGGCGTCGACGCGTGGCGTTGGCACGGCGCCAGAAGGTGCCTCTATAAAGACGTCTCGCGTCGCGGTGCCGCGATTCGTCAAAACGTAACCCACGGCAGATTGATGTGGCGGTGCGACCGGATGCCTCGTTATTCTGATTGCACTCGCGGCCACGGCCAAAGAAACGTATACTCACGCCTTACACATCACAGACCGAGGATTCGGATTCGCCGAGCAAACGAATGGCGCGTTCCGGTCTATTTTCGATTTGTGTTAATGTCTGTTACCTCTGCGTCGAGGCTTTTGTTAGTCAATTCGGAATGAGCGACGACACCGTTAGTCGCTGTTGAAAGCTGTTCTTTTCGACGATTTTGCGCGGCAGAGTGCAGTACTTGGATTTAAAGTTTGTTGATCGAGAGAGTTTATTCTATGATCGTTTCTTTCTTTCTTTCCTTTTGACAGTGGTAGAGAGTAGAGTAGAATGCAATAGGTTTGAAGGAAGGTTCCTTTTATAGAGTCGTTTGAGTTATGAAGGTTCTGAAGTTTGAGTTTGTTTTCGTATTACATTTTCGTAATGGTAACGGGGGATGCAGAACTTCGATAGAGCTGATTCCAATAAATGCTCATAATCGACTAATTACCGTACGACGGTGTAAAATTGATCGAAAAACGAATAGAATTGTGCAGGTCGGGACGTTCTCAATTACGGTACGTTAAATTGCATAGCGTCATAGATTACACGGCAATTTTCATCCGTGTGATCCGCGGCTTGGAGCGAGCGTGGAACGTTGAAAAACCATGACCGTAGACCGAAGACGGTATCGCGACTAATCTCGCGGCAGCCCCTTTGAAGACGCCACGGCGCGGCGCGGCGTCATGTAAGGGCCATGTCAAGTAATTGCGTCTCTGTTGCGCCGCGGTGGCTGGTGAACGGGGCGTTAATTTGACGCCACCGACTGGAACGACGCGCTCAATTTCCCGAACTCAACGTTACCGCCGTTCCCGACGTCGTATTCTCATCAGACCGAGCGGCATACGCGACGCGATAAGCCGATCCCACCGCAGCGGACGTTCCGAATTAACCCTTTGAACGGAAATATGTGCGTTGATAAACGCGTGCGATTTTTCAGCTCGCGACGCGACAGCCACGCTCGCTAAGAAAACTAGATCTCGAGACCTGTCTATTTTTCACCTTTTCTTACGTGGTGTTCTCTCTCCTCTTTCTGTATTTAAGTACGTGTCAAATCTAAAAATCCATCGTTAAACTAACGATAATTGAGCTGAACTGGACGTCGTATACGGAGAAACGATATCTGTTTCACGAAGAAATTTATGCTCTAATAGTAAATATATTTATGTATCTATGTTGTGTCTGGATATGAAGCGGTAATTCTACTTGCATACGTATTACTGTCGGAACGTAAGTAGAATAAGGAAGTTGTTCGTCGTAACAGAGAATCGACGTTGACAAAAATGACAATAGTTAATTTGCATTGACGTGCCATCGATAAGTTTTAATTCAATTCGAACAACGAAAATCAGGTTGCCGCAAACACGTAGAATCGTTCGAAGGCTCTGGCCGCAAGAAAGCAGGATAATCATGGTCGCGTCGCTTATGCGCCCGTATCGGCGAGCATTCGAGGGCAAAACGGTTTATCGGCTAGTCGTGTCGTTCGCCTCCTTCGATCCTGTCCCCTTAAGCGTATGCCAACCGTATCCTGGTACCGCCTGGTAGCCAAGCAAAACCCTCGTAGATACGATTTCTTCGTCGTGCAAGAAACATTCTCTTGGGAATGTAACGCGTCATCGATTTTCAGCCAAAATTTCGACTTTCGAGCGCGACGCAAGAACCTAAAGTCGATCATTCTCCTATGCCCTCTCGAACGTAGAAATGGATTTCTTTGAAGGCTACGGACATCAAAAATATTTGATTCTGGAATTAAATATGCGTTTCGCGTGTTACAAAGGTACCATCTATTAGATAATCAAAATTTTCTTCTATCGTGTCCGCGAGTCCAGAAATCTCCGCGTAATTTACAAACCATAACCAACGTAAAAGCGAAAGTAACGAAGGAACAAGTCGTAAAAGCGTGTTTCGACTTCGTACACGTGATATGTTTCCTAGGAAGAACTTGATATAATCCAAACTCGCTATTCAATTTAATAAGACCGCGTAACGCAGCGATGGTTCCGGAAGTTCTCCGCAACTCACCGCAAACACGTGCCGCAACGCGTTCAAACAATCCCCAACCCTTCTTATCGGTTGCCTTTCTCCCTTGATCTTCCTGCGGAGGGGTGTCTTTGTTCTCTCGAGCACACGTTCATCGGTAAGAGACGTTCGCTCCTTGTACGTATGTTAGCCGGCATACCGCGGCTAAAACTGTCTTCTCCGGCGCTGTCTCTTCGTTCCCCGTTCCCCAACCCCTTCCTCTACCTTTTGCACTCCTTCTTCATCCCTGGTACGCTTTCACGGGTCTCCCTGAGTCAGCGTGCATCTCGTCGTAGGCCCGAGAAGCTCTTAATTTACCTTTCCTACGCCGTGAAAGCGTAGTCTCGATGGAACGAACGAGCATGCGGACAGAGCGAGGGGCGAAGGGATGAAGCAGAGAAGAGGGAGAGGCGCACGGCACATAACAATTAGGTCGTGTTGTCTTGAATTCTAAGCAGGCTAGTGAACTGATCGTGAGCACTGCCGCGAGATAAATGCGGCCTTAAACGATACCGATATAGACGGGCTGCTACGCCGATCGCTTGCCAAACCGACTTCGACCGCGACAACCCCCTATGCTGGCCTTTTTCGTTAGCCGGCTCTTTCTTTCGTCGGCTTTCGGCCCTTCAGCTGTGGATCATTCGTCGTCCAAACGCACCGACTATATTTTGCTCACCTACCACTCCTTTTCAGGACGATATGAATGTTTCTTTCTTTATGCTTCATTTTAACTTGTCGATATGTATGCTGTATTCTTTGTTCGTGCTGTACGCATTCTGACGGCTGTTTCTTCTGTTGCGCGGGTTTATTATGCCGAACTAGGTTTACGCATTTGCCTGATATAGTTGACGCAGTTTTTGGTTATTCGTACGAGTATACCCTAAATTTGGAGGGGAATAAATTTTTCTTTTGTAATTTGGTTGAAGAGATCGGTAATGCGATAAAAGCGTGGCATATCGTATGGCTCTGTTTCTTCATAATTATTCTTTGAGAATCGTTTATATCGGATCTCGTAATATCTTTATTCTCTGTCTTTGTAATATTCTCGTAATAAAAATTCTTTAGCTTTCAAACTACCATCGACTTTCCATTCGTTCCTTAGATTCAACGAACTTACTTCTGCATCGCTTCCTTACTCTTTCATCCTGTTGTTTCTTTTTCATCTGATATTTTTTTCTCGCCCTCGCTTCCTCTGTGCGTGGCGCAACTTACACTCCTTCTTCTTCGTCTCCTTCCACAGACCGACAGCAAAGGTTTTAAGTCCCCGAGTACGACGACGGTACAATTGTTACGAGGCTTGTTAGCGTTGTCGCGGCCTAATGGCGCACTTTATTATCGTCCTCCGCTGGGACCGCGTTGCGTCCGCGCTCGATGCGTTTAAATCACCGCCCTTTGATGCATTAGTCCCGGTCCAGACTCGCGCCGTCCAATCTTCGACTCGCGTGTTTCGATGACGTCGAAGCGTCGAAACGAGATCGTAATTGGAACGAATCGCGCTCCAGCATTTATTCTCGCAGGTTTAAGATAACTGTCGGCTTGTTTGAGCTCTGCCTACCAAAGTGTTTCCCTTGTATTTTCTTTTTTTTTTTTTATCTATCATTCATCGTTAATCATACATTTTATATCTTATGACGTAATATTCGTGTACTTTATATTTCACAGCTTACGAATAATTTTACGATCAGTTGCCGTTTGACGGGTTAAAGTCTGCGCGAAATAAAAAAAGCCGACAGAGAAGTCGCAAACGTAGAAATTATTATTCGTCCAAGTGTTAGCTTTTTATAACTTTCTTATGGTAATTTATATTTCTACGCGTTCGGAAGTAAGATATTTAATTTTAATAACTTACCCTTCGGTTTGTCATGCGCCAATGCCCTTTGAAAGTGTTCCTCCACCTCGGACGCAGCATCCCCTCGGTAATGAGTGAAGACCACGCAATTTGTGCTAACGTATTGCGCTATGCTCTCACCATCGTCTGAATCTTCCGCTGCAGTGCCCGTACCTACGGCTATAAACCAATTAGATAGGGCAAATTTGCCAGGAGTAAGCAGGTATTAATTATAGTATGTAATAACATGAACCGAAAGTTTTTATAGTCGAATACCAAAACTTAATTCACAACGTTATCTTTCATCGAGAAATTAATAATAATATTTCATTATAAAAATGTTAATGTTCGTTAACCTATGTTTATATAGGTTACATATATAATAATTTTTGCATTCTGTCACGGTCAAGTTCGGAAAATATGGGAAATTAAAATATGGTTATCGTAAAAGCTCACCGTCCGTGGATCTGTCGTCATCTAACGTTCTCGAGGGTTGCGAAGTGGTCGATGCAACGGGTGGCCGTGGTTGAGGAGTTGGCCTTGGCGATGCTGGACTGGGTGCCGAACCGACGGAACCTGCGCTGCTCGGTTGCCCTTGCGGAACACTTCCACCAGCTGCACAAATTTCAAGACCTGCCGCCCCGAGTGATCTTTGGTGAACGTTCAACTGTAAAAACGATAGTATATCTATATTCTGCTGCATTCGAAAATATTATTATCTACGACGATTGATATATTAACACGATGTAACTTAATTTACACGAGCTTCTGTAAGATATTCATCTGAAAGATAAATGAACTCCGATTGAAGATTATTAACCGTCGTATGCTTACACACGCAGTGATTTAGATAGTCACGGTTTAAGTAGAATTCATGCCACTGCTTTCGTGTATCTTGATAAATTTCACAAAATCCCTCGACTAACATTTTCATACGCTTCTATCATCGCGTGTACATTGTACGAATCACCGTGATATTTCTATTTATCAGAGTTCGAATAGTCAATCATTTCCACGATCTCGAGTATTTGAATATTCATGCAACGTACTGGACTAAGTAATCAACTACTAACGAAGATTTACTTCTTTGCGTTAAGAAACTCTTACGCGTGTATCATTTACACGCGTAAAAGCTAAAACCTGGAGCTCGTTTCAATCAATTTTCAAGAAGTTTCAGGACAACGTACGAAACGATACTCAAGCAGTTGAAAGCATCGAAGAGAAGATATTACCATCAATACAACGAAAATCGTACATTTCGCGTATGTAAGTATAAAAACCCACGACACGAGTGTTCCAATATCGATTCCCCAAACGTCCTACTCAACCATTCGATCAAGCAATCAACCTTACCGATCCACGTTTCAAACTATCACAAGACCCTCATAACAACGATATCGACATCTCTCGAGGTCTGACCAAAATATTATAGGGCCAAGTGGACCGCGAGCAACGAAATGCCCGTCGACGAAACGCTTCGACATCCAGCTGCAACGGCGCGGACAATTCCAGGGATTTTACCACCCTCGAACCACCCTTACCCCACCCTCCTCAATAATCTGTCCGCCAGTCACTTGGCGAATCCGTCGAGGAAACGCGTCGTCGTCTCGGCTGACGTTTAGTAGGTAAATCGTACGAGCGACGTCCTTAGAAGAGGGGTAGCATCCATTGAGCACATACCGACGCCAAGCGTCGGCGTCCATTGTACCCCCCACTCCTTGCTGGCAGACTGCAAATAGCGCGAGAGCTATGCTATGCGCACTGGCATCGTCACGGCCGGTCGCAATGAGACCAAATAGGACGTAATGCTCGCTATTCATTAGATCCTACGGATGCAAATGCCACGCTGGGTCATGGCATTCTGCTCGAATTTTTTCGACCGCGTCGAACTGTCCCGATAGGAGAGCGCACGCGACATGACAAGCCAACTATTCGGCCACGATGGATCGAAAGATGGCAGCCGCTCGAGCGTCGCGTCGGGACGCCCAGGCGGCGCTCGATCGAGACATTCCTCAGGATCTAGATTGCGAGGATCGTGAAAGAATTATTGGTACTGACTTCTTTGCGAATCTTCTCTTTGAAGTTTAGAGAATCTTTAACGGATCGTCTGATTGGTGATCGTCTTGATCGGATGATTGGTGGCAGTGTTTATGGCGAGGAGTATCGTTATAGGATGTACGATTGTGTGCAAATTATACAACGAATCACTGTCACGATCAAAAGCTACTCTGGAAGAAACGCAGCCTAATTCCTCGAAATCAAAGATATCCGTTCGCCAACTCTAACAAATTTTCCCCTTCGATTCAACTTCGTATCTCGTCTGACACGGCAGGCCGCTGAGGAATTCGCGGAAGAGTACGAACGAACGGCGAGCGTAGACAATTGACGTCAATTGCTCGACGCTGGTATCGTAGCTCGATCAATTCTCCAAGACGTATCCATAGAACGAAAGAAAAAGGATCACTCGTGTGTATATACAGTCCATAGATGAGACCGTTAGTCGCGTGGTTCATCGTCTCGAAAGCGGAACATGGCGCGCGCCTCGACGTCAATTAATTCCGCGCGCATAATCCGCCTGTGGATTATTCGAGGAACTCGGAGGACGCGAGCGTTTCGAACGGAAACCGGCCAAGCACGTAGGCTGCTACATAATTTTAACTAGCCTCTATGTTCGTTTAGCTGCTAGCTATCGAGAGCTCAGAATCCTGTCGTCTTTGTCGTCGTTGTATAGAGAGTCGAAGGTCGGCAGATTGACGAGCAGATCGAAAGTGAACGGCGGTGGGTACATAGGGTAACAGGGATCGCGCGAGACAATCCTGCGACATTACTCACGCGACTCGCCGTGCTTGCGATGACGGCTAGAGAAATACGAACGCGTCAATTAGCTTTAATCACGGCGTCTAGCATTTCCCGCCTGATATCGAGGCCAAATGTTTCCCTGGCGCTGCGCTTTCTGTACGTCGCGTCCCTTAAATAGATTTGTCGATAGAAATGCTCGATTCGTTGATCGTTTCTCTGTTCGATAAATAGATCCTGTAAGAATGCGACGAACCAGTATCTTACACTCTTACGAATAAATTACTTTAAAAAAGGACAAGACATTTAAAGAGATACAGACAGGAAGAAAATGACTAACGACACAGAACCACGGTCGATCGAAAAATAAAACTAAAAGCATTCTTTATATAATTTTCAATCGCTTCGCCTCTATTCTATAATTTCAATTTCGAGATACGCGCAATCCAAGCGAATAAATGAATTCTGGCTGCAGAGACGCGGGTATATTAGTAGCAAGATAAATCGAGGAGACTCGCACGCGGTCCAGCCGATATTCATTATAGCTAGTGTCCTATCTGACGGCGCGGGCCGTGTGCCGCCGGTACCTACATCGATCCTCGAGATCGTGCCGAACACGATCGTAATGATCCAAGAAAGCACGCTTTAGCGAGCAAGAGATGCATGCCGTCTCGACGCGATGATAAAGGACGCGCGATCGCAGTCGCGCACACGTAGCCGGTAGCCATTATTATTATTGTTGCGCCAACTATCGCGAATAAATCTGCCAGGCAGATGGGTACGCATGAGTTATAAGCCGAATCGCGAAAGCACCGTGATTGGTGTCCACTAAATAACAGTCGAATTCCCTCACGATAAGGAACACGTTATTCTTGTTTTGATGCTTGTTTATGGCCTTAGAAAATAATTTTATGGCGTTGCAGTGAGATTAAGCAGCGGTATTAAATTGTTCGCGCAGGTTGTTCGAAGATAGGACCGATATGTGGCAAAGAGGATCATAGACAACGGTGTTGATAGCAATTGCGGCTTAAAGTCGTTCTCCTTGAAACTATGACAGCTAAGTTGGAGTTTATCGCCGAGTTGAGTTTAGTCCGAGGCAATTCATCGTCGGATTAAATTTCGATCTTTAGCGTATGTGTGAGTTTTGTTGCGAGTGTTGCGTGATAATTAGATGGTAATTACGTTGCACGAATGAATCAATTGATTTTTCTAACGAAGTACGATAAATTAATTGGAAGTCCAGTCTACCATCTTTTGCTTTAAGCATTAGGTTTCATATTAATTTATACAAAATAAATAACATGCTTTTTATAGAAAAATTAGACGATTATAAGTAGATACCAAAATTCTCTTTTCGAATAACGTAAATCGAGCAAATACGGCAGACCGTCCTGATCTCATCCCAGAGAATCGTCTTAAAACGAGCATCATAGACTTATCAATCTTCTCTTACCTAGCAAAAATATACGCTAAACGCAAAGAAATTATAGTTGATGAAACGGCGGTTAGCGAGGCCTGACGCGTAGGAGCGTTTAACTCGCCGCCATAAACGACGGTTTGTACAATGAATTACAGCCTCAGACCCACTAATGAACGATCGCAATCGGCCGAGAAGATGTATGCACGGTCATGCTACGCGAACGCATACCCGATCCTCATCATTCGACGGCACGATACACGCAATTGCAGTTGCGTATGCGTCGTGGTAGCCATTACTGTTGCGAGAGACCCAGTGCGAATGAGACCAGTGCGACAAATGGACGCGCGCACAATGTTAAGTATAAGTTTAACCCTGGCAAATCGACCGGGAGACCCGCGTGGTCCAGTTCTAGGCTGTGCCAACTCTTTGCCAGGATCCTCGCTTATATTCGATTCTTCGAATCGTGATTATTCGTGAAACCTTGAACCTTCGCAGAAAGTTGTTTGTCGCGTGTAGAGCGTCCCGTGTAATAAAAAATAACGAACGTTTCTCGAGTTCCTAAAATATCTGGTAACTTTAACGCGAAGGCTCGAAGAAAAGAGAACGACAGTCTTCGCTACATTGTTGCATATCGAACAACTATAAACAACTTTGATGGAAATATTGATTCTCTTCCCTCCCCATAGAGAACTACAACACCCACCTTTGATTCGCGATACTCGTCGCGCTTCGAAACTAGAAAGCATCATTTGTCGGGCGAAAAACGAGACTTCGGAAACTTCATTCGCTGGACTCGTCCCTCGAAATAAACATGTGATATCCTCGCACCCAACAAAGTCCTAGCGGTGTTCGGGCCACGTTTCTCGTCCCTCCAATCAGTTTGTCGTCTCCAGGCGACTCCTCTCACTCTCGTCTCGCTGACAGGCAACGTTTTCGCGTGTATATCGAGGGTAGGTGCGGGTCGCGTACTCCGCCTAACCAATTACGTTCATACATCAGCGGTGGGTAGCAACGCACGAAAATAAGCTGACGCTGATGTATGCTGTGACTGATGGCGGCTGCCGGGGCACGCGTGGGTCGAGAGCAAAGCCACACTCTCTATGGCGCGACGCGAAATTCGCGCCAACGCGGCTACGCCTCCGAGATGTTATCATTATCTACTATAATAAACCGCGGTTCGACATTCCATGGACTAGTAGATCACCGGCGTGATTCTGAAACAGCGAAAACTTGCGGCGCGGTCGAGCGACGTCGAACGATGACTGCCGGTATTCGGGGAACGCGCAATTGATCATGAACTTGAGCGACGAGTCCGGAGGTACACGGTAGTCGCTTCCTCTTCGTCTTCCGTAACATTTCGTCGACTCACTGTTCGCGTGATTTACGTTTTCCAGAAATTTGAGACTCAGGTAGTTTTAGGAAATTGATCGTCACGGCGAGGATACGTTCGGCGAGCCAAGATACCGAATTTGAGATAGTTAATCTTCGAAGCAGGACCGAGCAATGGATTTTTTAAGGCAATAGATGAGTGACGTAGGACGACAATCGAGGGTCGATCTTTGAGAAAATTGGTAAAACGTATCTGAAAATTGGAAAGGGTAATTTTTAATACGCATCCTCCAATCCCAAAGGCGAGAAGGTTCGAATAAGAGTCTGCGCGTATCATTCCCTCTGAAACCTTTTTTCCCTAAAGACCACTCTTTACACCAATTCAATTAAAGCAGCTGATAATTCGTGAAACACAGAAGGGTGCACGGAGAACGACACCGAAAAAGCAACAAAAGTACGGCAGGGATTAAACCAGAGGCGCGGTTCGAATCTTCCATAGATTACCACGGCTAAGCATCTAGCATCGGTCAGACGACAATGTGGTAATTAATCGAAGCAAGCCTGTCCGCGACGGTCGACTCTTCCTCTTTTGCTTTTTCTCTTTCGCCCGAGGCAACGCTGGCTTCCCTCGAAACGGTCCACGTCCTCGACATCCTCGCAGCCAACGAGCAGCTCTAGCCCCAGAGAGAGCTGCTCGCGGTCTTTCAAAGCATTCCAAAGCGCGAGCGCCTGTTCCTCCTCTCCTCCTTTCCTTCCCCTCTCTTTCATCCCCTCCTTTACTGCACCACCGGTGTCGAGTCACTTCACGAACCTAAGACCGCGTCTTTATTTGTTTCCTCTTTTGTCTTATAGATCTCTGAATCTCCGTATCGTCTCCTTCTTCTCCTTCTCCTTCTTCTTCTTCTTCTTCTTCTTCCTCCGTTCACCATCGCAATTCCTTCTCTCCACTTTCCTGCAGTGTTCGGTTTCTCTGTCCGCTACAGAAAGACTTCCTCTGCATCCTGCAACCCCCATTAAAATGCTTAATACCCTCGATGATCCCGGACGTTGATTTGGATTTATGTTCCACCGCGAATCCAGAGAGAATACGACTGTGGTCACGGTTGTGTACAGAGCCCAGTGATCATTGCTCGTCGGTGTTCTTGCGTTTGTTTCTGCGTCGAAAGTATCTGCAGGCCTTTCTCTCTGGGGACTAGTTTTTGCCTGTTCTGTGGGGGATTAATCGTGTCGATAATTCGTTGTTCGCTTAGACAGAACGTTCCACGATCGTTGCTCTTTTTTCGATCGGGTTCGTTGTTGGTCGTTCGACTTGCACGGTCTAATGGGACGAACAGACGGTAAAGAAAAATGTGGCGTTTCCGAAAGGTGTATGGGGACGGTACCGATTTATGTGCGATTACATGTAGTTCGTTAGGCAACGTCAGCATGTTTAGGTAAAAAGATTTCCAGAGGTTTCACGAAAATCAAATTCTATTTGATCAGACATTCTCCGTTTTATCGTCGTAAATAAAGATCGAACGTTGTATTATCAACGTTCGTTCAATGAAAATTCATTTCTATCAGAGCGACGCTCATATCCAAGTTCAATAAGATCGCGCTCTAACGTTTAAAGCGGATATCTCGCGATAGATTCCGTGACGATCCATCGAACCATTTGAAAATTTGTCGATCAATGGCGACGACACCGTGGCGGCTCCTGAAAACCGTGTAAAACCGGACAACCCTCATCGATCGCGGGCGAAACGAATGACTGGGTGTCCGTCAGGCCGATTCCCACATCAATTCAGACCGGAGAGAGGAACTGCGTCACTCTCTGTTCGACAAAGGCGAATAGCGAAGGTGAACGGTAGGAACAAGCGGCGATACGAAAAAGAATGGACCTCGACCGAAAAAGGGATGAAAAGGCGCGTCTCGGTCGCGAAAAACGAGCGAAACGACGATCAGCAACGAAAAGAGGATGAGGGAGGCGGGGTCGGTAACAAGCTACCACGGAGCATCTTGCAATTTGTTTGCCGGACACGGCCATTCGTCGACACGATTCTCCTATCTTCCACGGAGATGAGAGTCCACAGATCTCGACCGCGCCGCTGGATTACGACTATTGATAAGGCGCCGGTGAACGAGTTCCCTTTAGTTAAATTTAGTTCATTAGCAAACCAGCCAGGTGGACGATGGAGCGATCCCTCGTTCGCCCGACAAATTACAACGAGATCGGCCCTCATCCTCTCCCTTCCTTTCTCATCGATTCCAACTACTTTGGGAACACGGGAAAGTAAGCCGATCGCCATTCCAATACCAGGATGCTGCATGAAGTAGTTATTGGGATTCGCAAGTTCGTACCGTGCTCCTTTAAAGAGAATTTTTGACCAATCCAAGTAAAATGTGGACGAACTGATTTCAGATAAATTTCCCAAACAATGGAGAATCGTAGCGAACAAAATTCCTACAAATGGAAATTATGGCGAAATATTTCAGTAACGATAACATTCTGCGAACCAACTATCTCCGTAATGTAAGAATTAGGAAGAACAGATTAACAATACGTTGTATTCTGTGAAACGTGACTTTGCTGCGAACGTTACCTCGTCACTGTCGTACAAGACTATTAAATAATTAATTATCACTGACGCTCGTAACTCGCAACGTAAAATTTCGTTGATAATGTTATTTCCATAGTGCAAGGGGATCGTGACCTCGATATCGGAATACCGCGACACGACCGTAATCCGCGCGTTTTTCGTCGACATTAATATTGGCGAGAACGATAATGGCAGCGACAACTAACGCGTCAGTGGCGGGAACACGTGGCGGCCGCGATTCCACGCGTCACCCAACGATGGCTGGACTTCAACGCATTCCACCCCGAGAGCTCGACCTCTTATTTTCAGGCCGCGTAAATTGCGCGTGCGAGCCGACGCTATGAATTTCGCGGCAACATAATCGTAAAGGCGATAAATAGAGCGGCATTCCAGTCTCCGGGTGTCGAGGAACTCTCTGGCCTTAATAACCCGTCATTTTTATCATATTCTCACCTTAGAGCCTTCTAAGAGTCTTCTAATTAATCGATGGACATCCACGATGGAAACGGAAGTGTACAGTCTGCTTCGCTTTGAAGTTTCGCGCCACGCGCCGCTTGCGATCCGGCTGTCTCAATTAAATGGAAAGGCTCGCGGGAATGTGTATCGAGCGATGATTCACGACGATCCATCGCTTGGAAATACTCTGCGATCCTTATTAGATTCCCGTGATTTACGAACTCGTAGTTGGCGCAGTACGTTTCTGGATTCCCTTTAATGGACGGGATTTCTCCTGCCGTCTCCTCGAGTTCATTTTTTTACCGGATTGTACTATCGCGTACTATGAGAATATGTACATACGCACGCGAGTGAATACGGATTTTACTCTCCCTCACTTTTCAATTAACCTTCTTTTTCCCCAGCATGCGTCAACTTCTCAGAATCTTACATTTTTTATCGCGCGATATACTCATCCACGTTTCCCAGCATTCGTAACAGGATTCGATTCTTCGAATTGCAGGCTGCAATCGACCATTCTCAATACTTTCATTGACTCGTCGAGCATCGACCACCTCTTCGATCCCGCTACCATCTGCCTCGCACCACGATCAAAGCTTAAAACACATTCGTGAGACACAGAGAAGCAACCGAGGAGCTCTCCTCGATAAGTCCTCTTCCATCCAGAAAAAAAAGAATCGCACGTCGTTATCCATTTAATGTTCCTCCCCCTGGGTAAGTATCGTGCCAGCCAGATATCCTTGAGTAATATTACGGTATCGCGATATAAATGAAAACGTATTCGTGGATCGTGGCAGTGGCGTGGCAACCGATGGATCTGCGAGTCTGGGAAATTTTCTCGTGGACGCTAAGCTATCCAGGCCACTGTGGACTGCAGAGTGGGAGGGGTGGAATAGGCGCGTTAAAAGCCATGGGACCCCCGAGAGATACCGGACAGACGAGGCCTTTAGTGTCCTGTTATCAGAGCCGATCCGATACGGTCACCAATAACTTCTGCTACCTACCGCAGCGACGTACTAAAGGTTATGCTCTGGCTGGCTGTCCGCTACCGACCGCCGGACCCTTTACCAACTTATTACTATGTACCGTCCGCCGGCTCGTTCGAAGTTCGCGCCGGCCAATAGTTGTCCAATAAAGAGCCGCTCTTTACATTCGCGGCGTAACGCCGTGCCGCCGCCCGTCGGCCATAACCGAGATGCATAACTTAATGCACTTTATCGGAGACTTGTTCTTCTGTTTTGTCGGCGAGGGAGGAGGCTGAATGCTCGCAGCGATGAAGCTGTGTCCCGTAAGGATTGTGCTGGGAATTAAGCGGCTCCTGTGACGTCTCGCTACGCTTCCGGTGAAATGAAACTTTAGCTTTTAATTTCTGAACAGTTGGAATTTCGTGCGTCTTGGAATTAAAAGAAGTATGAAATTTGAGGAAAATAGGACGATATGACGAAGGTAGATGGTAGACTTTTGAATGGAACCAGCTTTATGTTATAGATTAGACGAGCCCGAACAATTAATTGTCGAAGATTGTTTTGTACGGAGCTAATTTTACAATTTCGGTACGCAGTTTATTTTCCTCTTCTTATATGTATCGTATATACATGAATATGCAACGTGGAATTTGCATGAATATTGAGCTCGGTCCATTAAATACTTTTAAGGCGCGCTTAAGGAACACTATCCCATATATTGGCATTACGAACGTTGAGGATAGAAATAATTTTCAGATCGAATGAATGTATCGTTTGTAGGTCTGGCTGTTGTTAACTTGATGCGGTGAAATTTCTATGGCTAATTGAAAGTACTTAGGCCTGTTTTAAAAGTGGTTTCGATAAAATAAATCGTGTTATTAAAGTTGCTGCGCTGTTTTTATAAAAAGAACGAGTCTCATAATTAAAAGAATAAATTAAAATGATTTCGTACTTAAATTCATACCTATTTACGTCGATATTAAAGAAAGAAAAAGTTGAATAAGTATTCATGAAGATACCGTACTTGTTTTCGTAGACGGTACTTTTGCTCGGGCTTTCACGCTAACGAATAATTATTTTATTCCAGCAAAATAATTTTGTTTCGCAATATTCCAGCAAAACCCTCGACTATATACTTGTCTTGACAATTTAGATCGTAGTACTCGAGGGACTGACAGCGGAACCATCGCATTTCCACTTCGCTTCGAAAAATATTCCCTTAACTTGACTAATTTCGGCGCCTGAGCTCGGGCCATTGAAACTCTTAAACCGACGAAACTCCGTCCCGATCGAACACCCCGTACAATTCCAAAACTGATCTCTGACTTTGAAGAAATAACGACGCCATTGAGAATGTAGAGACAAAATTCGAGGACTGGCTTTAAATTTCATATCGTTTGATAGCACTTTCGTATAAAAAATGTAATAATACGAAAAGAAAACATGGAACTTGGTAAAAGAACGCTTCGCTGGAAAATAAAGATACCTTCGAATACCTCTTGTGGCTACTGGTTGCGCACAGTTACTTCGTAATATCTCATCGAACAACTGCGGAAATTCATTAATATTCTTCTACGCTTCTTAGAATTCTATAAAACTGCATAAGGTCAACGCAGTACGCGCAGCAACCATTCTAATAACTTCATTTTACAACTCGGCTACACGACGATTATAAGATCCATACAATGACAGATTTCAACGAACCAGTATCTGAAACTTTGTGCGTTTGCTGGCTCACGCCGCGTTCCATCGTTCGTCTAATTGTTTCCTTATTCGTCGATGAAATGCACGCACGACGATTATACGGGTGACACGCGAAACCTTTCGTTTCCTTATGACTGGTGCGCGATATATGAATTCCTCACTGGCATTTCATCGCATCAAGTAGTGGCCGAGATACTCTAGGAATCCGACGAATGTCCTCCGCGAGTCGGCGCGCGTGCTTTTCTACAGGGATCGCTCGCCTCGACGTTTTACCGTGATTCCTTTATTTTTGCGGCTGCGCTGCACGAACAATTTCCGTTTGTCCGCAAAAGCGAGACCTCGCCGACGTTAAGCTAGGCGGAAGAGGAATATGCGCCGCCTTCGTTGCTTCCTTCAGGCATCTCTTTACACGTTTTCGTCCCGATGAACACTAATACTTTCATAACGAAGGAACTTTTGGTATCGTATACGTATACATATGTAATTATAACATTACGAATGAACAGAATCGTCCGTAAAATACGCAGCATATTGCCATTGCAATTTGAATGAGAAAAATTCCTAAATTCGAAACCCTAACGAAACGCAATTTCAATTACTTCGTTCATATTATTCTATCAGATTCTATAGAGATTCCATAGGTTCTATCAGATCCATTGCCATCGATTCTTTCGCCTTGATACACTCGCTAGGCAACTAAAGCGATAAACGAACGAAACGTATCGAATACAAACGTCCAATCCACAGTCTGGTCGTTATTCCGCGCCATAACCCAGTAACGTCCTCCAGATTGCACCCTTTGCGTTTTCTTCGCCATCGTTCAAGAAGCATAACCAGTCACCTTGTATCGAACTGATCCGCGCGATGGCATGAAAATAAGGTCGAACGATTATCTCTGTCGTCCGCGGGATGCGCTTGTACCAGTTAGAGAAGCGGGTCGATCGATTGCCAACCAATCGTGTGACGCATCGAAAGAAAGATCGCGCGGCGCGATCCCCTTTCGAAAATAATTCTGCCGACTCTCATCGCGATACTCGAATACCTGTCGTTCGTTACGTGGTCCAACCAGATTGCTCGCGAGAATGCGATCCTTTGCACGACGATTCGATTAATATTGAACACGCAGACCGCCTTCGGATTCTCGAGTCTTCCCCGCGTTACGTGCGCAACCTCTCTATCTCATACGATACATCTCGATGATTCCCTTCGTTTTCTTTCTTTTTCTAACTCTTTCCTTCCACTCTCTTTCTCTACAGTTTTTTTTTCTGTCGCTGTACCGGTATTGCGCTAGCCGCGATGCAGCTACGTATCGAGGACGATCGGATTCGTCTCGAATGCAGCGAGGACTCTTATTACACCGACTTCTGGAAACGGCTACGCAGAGCTAAGAAACCGGCGAGTACAAGCCACGAGCGAGACCGGTCGCTTTTACTGTCACACGGAGATTCCGTAGAACGGAATAGGTTTAACCGGTCAATGGGAATTAAGATACGTCGATGCCACGGTTCTGGAATCTTTCCGCGCGATTTTCATGAGATGATAATTGGTTTGAGCAAAGAAAAACGAGATTACCTACTATGTACATCTCGAACAGCGAAGAAAGTTCGATGTTAAACGAATATTACGCTACTCGATAATCTACTTCGTTAAGAAACTGGTAACTCTACTTGTAATATGATCGTAAATATTAAGATTCGCCTGTTTTATTTTCTCGAAACGATAAATAATAAATAACATTTGTTACTTAAGATGTATAAAAAGAGAAGAATTAAAACGTTAATAGGACGACGATAAATTCAACGCGTCATATTCGAGAAGATGAGTTGGACAATTGTAAAAACGAAAGAGAAAGGATGATCGAATGAGGATGCTGGATCTCGAATATCGAGTTAGGTATCGATCGAAGGATCGATCGTTCGTACGTGGTCAGAGCGAGGAGGCAACGGCGATCGGAATGCGATCCTCAGAAAACAGAGGTGGCCGGTGAACGCAGTGGCACGGAGCGTAGCCCCCTTTAGCGCGTGTCGCAAAGAATGGCGTTCCTAGACTAAAAACGGAACAGCGGCAAGGAATGTAACGTTGCAGCACACCTTGCCCCGAGCTGTGACACGAGTTCGCGCGGACGCGTATAGAAACGCGCGTGCACACAACCGTGAACAAGCAACCTGGCCTGGTACGCGTGAGATATGGCGATTCCGTACCGATAATTGTCGCACATCCCGGCAATTCCGCGATCTGCCAACACCAAGCAGCGTCGTATCGCATCCGCGTGACGTGATACTTCTCCCTGTTGCTCGTCCTTCTCAACGGACGTGCCAGGACTTCCGTCTTACCACGCTGTCGACACGCCTGCGTGTCTTTTGTTTCGACTTTTTCCTCGAAAGCACGGTGGAAAGGTTGCGCGTTTCACGTGGTTATGGAAGAATTAACTTCGATAAGGAACGCGCGTTACAAAAGTAAGACGCGGATGGATGTCGAGTCGCGTTCGAGAAAGTCCCATTGTGCTTTAAAACTTTCGAACGATTTGCGACATTTGATGGAATTTTTAAAACGTAAATGATCAAAGATACGATGGTCACTGGTTATTTCGTTCTGTTGAAAATAAATCGTATCGTGTTTTGCTCGTATTCGGCAAGAATTAAAATCCGTCTGTGTTAAACTGCTCGATTAGCTTCCAATTTCAAATGACTGTAGAAACTTCTAATTAGTAGACGGTCCAGTTAACGGATTAAAAACTTAGTATTTAATCGACCATTCAACGCTACTGCGATTAAATGCACTTGGGGTATATTTCACGATTAAATACGATCACACTGTATCTTACAAATTGATCGTTCGCAGAGGTAAACCGCGTCCGACGTTAGAAGCAGAAATTTTCGCCGTAAATCTAGCTCAAAGCCAACTAGTTGAATGAAAAGGACAGCTGCTTGCGGTCCGATTCTGGTGCATTTCGCTGTAATCCAACGGGTCATCCAGCGTGATGAATTACCATCAAGGATAGCGCTGTTTCCCCGTTCCTTCCTAGTGTTTGATGTTAAACGTGATTAACGTGTTCTTCTGATTCTAACCTCCCGTTTGATCTTGACACGCAAATCTGCTCTCCTATCCACAGCTGCGCCGATGTTATCGTGGAACACGTGCTATTCGGTTATTACTGTATTCGAGATTATTCTTCAAAGTGCTTGAAATAAGTCTTTAACACCAATCGCCTTACATTTTAGCTCTAAAAAGTCTTAATCGCATTCGTGTTCCACCTTAATCTCGATATTAACGTTCCTATCCTTTTTCTTCGAATTTCCAAAGAAAATGGCTGATGTGTGATCAGTTTGTTGGTATAAGTAGCAAACACGGAATTGATTAACGCGAAAAGATAATTGCATTTAACGCATTAACCAAGAATATACGACGAACGTTTCGTATTCTTCGATCGATAATTCATGAAAATATCAGGTTACGGTGATCGGATCGAGCGTACTAAATATCGCTTCCAATTGGCTAAACAATCGGAAGCAATCGCCGAGTCGACGCAAAGTGGACGATCACAATGAACGCATAAATTTCGCTTAACAAATTCGTTTGGAAAATGGCGGATCTATCGTGCAGGCCCCAAAGTCTTTGCTGGCGGACAAAACGTAACGAGAAGCAGCTGCTACAATAGTCACCTGCGGCGATTAATG
Organism: Bombus impatiens; assembly: GCF_000188095.3. Classification (NCBI taxonomy): domain Eukaryota; kingdom Metazoa; phylum Arthropoda; class Insecta; order Hymenoptera; family Apidae; genus Bombus; species Bombus impatiens. The sequence continues at coordinate 2,173,534 of NT_177059.1, read as the reverse complement.
GCGTCCGGTCGGCGACCGTAAATAACAATAAACCAGTTTACTGGAAGAACAGTCGCGTGGCTTCCGTGGTTCTGGGAACTATTCTAGCGTCCCTTGCGCTTCGTCAATGCTACCGCCACGACGAGTAATTAATTTCCACGGACGTGAATCGCGATCCGCTCGTTCAAAGATTTGCCTACGATGGAGTAGAACGGGCCACCGACCCTATAGCGGCGGAAGCTTCCTTATTTTGTTTTCAATACAACCACGCTGAAAGATGTTACCGACCAATGAATCGCTACTTCTTGCTGCATTTGGTTCTGAACCGTTCTGCTTACATTTGGAAAATTAAAACTACGTTGGTTAATCAAAGTTACGTTCGTACGATGAAACGTCCTCTTTCAAATAAAACTTTAATCGAAGCGTTTGGAAACATTATTCCTTTTGCAAAATCAATTTTCAAATTATCAAAAATGACGTGGTGATTGATAACACCGCTGCAAGTTACAATCTCGAACTTAATCCTTCCCTTAACCTATGCATTAGGAAACCGTTCAAATTCCTCGTTCAACGAATCAATTCGTATTTCAGTCCGTTTCCCAGAAGTCGTCGAAGAAGCTCGATCACCATTTACAAATCTTCGATCGAGATCTCGAAAAGTCGACCGTGTCGGTGCCGCGTATAGAGACGGCAGCAAGTCCGCGAAAAAAAGGTCGAAGTGAGAGGCGTCTCGTCGGCGTTCTCAGCTGGCCCTCGAGGAAAAGCTTATTCAATTCAATTCTAATGGCTCGGCGTAAGAGAGTCGCAAATAGTTGCATTCGCGATATCTCGGGGGGCCGCAACGTCGATCCGACAAGAGACGGTCCGCCGCCGCCGGCGCACGCTCTTCTGCTGTCTTTCCGCGAGACCTTTCTCGAATGATGAGAGTATTCTCACCACGTTTTCCGCGACACCGGGATATCACGGATCTTCAAAGAGCCGCCACGTCGCTCTAGCATCGTTAATATAAATTACACCCACACGCATACGCGTTACACTCGTGTGTCGAGGTCAAGTCTCCGCGTCTCTGAGGGACGTTCACGAACGCGCGCGCGCACGTTAGTGTATACATCCACCACGCAACTATAATGCACGCGTCGACGTATTACCAGATTCTTAGGAATGCTTATAATTTTACGAGCCTCCTTAATATGCGCTTAGCTTCTGCCGCGGTAGCCTCTTCGGTCTGCGATGCCTCCTCCTGCCCTGCGGCCCTCGTCTTCGCCCTTCCCGACCTCCTACCACCTCCCCCTCGCCCCCCTCGCGTGCCTACCTACGACATTTTCTACTTAACCTTTGAACCAAGATCGTTCGCGCGTAGCAGGTGCATTCCACCTTGCGGCGCGACGATCACTCGAAAATCCGTTCCACGGAGGCGCGGTCGCTGCCTCCTCTCCTACCGGGGAACGTCTATATTGGATACGGCTGAACGAAGAGGGATTCCAACGAGATTGAAGTTACCTTCTTCTTGCTGCATTTTTTCAACCGTTTTCCCTCCACAGTTTTTCTTTTTATTGTACACCACGTCTACGCGTACTCATGTATAAGTGTTTTTTTTTCGTTCTACGGGCTATGGAAGTAGGTATAGCAGAGGTGAATAGATTATGTGGATGAGGAGGCACGGAAACTTCGCGGGGAATGCTTATCGCTACGCCGAGTAGAATTATCGAGACTGAACTTCCCATGGATCGTTCAACGACCAGGTTTCTGATAAGTCAGTGTGGAAATTGGGATGTAAGGGAAAAGACAGGATGTAGAATTAAACTCGTTTTGTTCCTTTGCCAGCATGGAACAGGCTAGGTTTAGAAACTATGATAAAAATCATAATTAATCGTATCGAGTTGCGAAGTGAATAAAATAGGTTCTTCTCGTTCTTTTCTCTAACAAAAACAAACGCCCGTTAATTTCTCGTGATTTCAGATTGTTCGGAAATTTAACTTCAAAAATAGATGACAAAATCAAGTAACAAAATAATTCTTTAATCGCAAACTGTCAGAGATCGATGTATTATATGTTTGAAAGTCTCGGTTCGCGTTTGGCAAGTTTGCGTGGAAAAGTATGTCAAGCACGTTCGACGCGGAACGCTTCGTGCAAAATGTACCTAATTCTAACTTTCCCGATTTCTCGGGCGCGCTGTGCATTTTTCAATGCTCAAGGTGCAAAACCAGTATGGTACGCGAAAGCCACTCGGCTCGTTTATGAGACAGGTGAAGGGCCACGGTTTTTATCCGAACGAAACTTCCCGTGTCGCCATTTAAGCGCGCACGTAATCGTCAGCGTGTGACTGACCAGTTGCAATTGCATTAATTCCCTCCCATAATTATGAATCTTGCTCGTGGTTTCCGATTGCCAGGTCTCGCGTATCCGTAAAGAAAGTTGGTCCCACAGTTACCTATACGTAATTAAAAGTTGCAACTGCTTGGAATGCTTATTGAATGAAAGAAAACACGATAGCGTTGATTCTGCCATTAGATAGGTATACGTGTGATTTTATTAACCTTGTTTTTGATTACTTACGCTATAAAAATTGAGAATTAAAAATTATAGTGCTAACAAATTGACATTCCACGACCTTTTTACGAGTAACATTGTAAAATTCAAAGTTTAGAAAGCGAATACTAAAGACGTAGGTTAAACAAAGAGAAAAAATATATAATTATGCAGAGATATTATGCAATTTAATTCCTTCTAGACCGAGTGACTAATGAATCGATGCTAATATTCTTGCATTCTTATCTACGCACCATGTGACGTGAATTGATAAAATGACTGGCACAGCGTATTTACCATTTGTGTAAAGCGTTTCAGCAATTATGACGTATATCTAATGCTATTGACGTTTTACAAGTCTTATAGATATTAATAACAAATACCATTGTAGTTTCGTAAATAGAGAAAGGAAGGATAAAGCTAATGTTGCGTAACGCAACAGAGAGAAGTAACTATTCTTTACCTTCTTAATAATTTTCTAATTTTTCTTCGTTGTTCTTATCAAGTTTTTTTTCTAAATTACAGAAGGAAAATTAACTAAAAGTACAAAATCTTCCAATGTCAGACAATCCCCGACACATTTTTCCCAAAACTATGAAACAACTTTTACTTATTAGATACAGCCATAATCATTCGCAAGAATAAACGTTGGACGATAGTTCGATGATCGAACTTTCCATTTCTAAACTGACCATTGATAGCGATCTGAAACTTCTCACGGTACAGCGAATAAAGTCGGATCGAGTCGGAGTACAATTCGTCGGATTCGAAAGGACGCTACGTTTTCATTAGTCACGAAACGCGTGGGACAGAGACACCAGTCTCAGTCAGTGTCTCAAGGGTTGACTCAACAACTGTCGATTCGTCACTGTCAGTTAGTGCAGTGTCACGAGCTGCTCGAGATGAGACGACCGATTATGGGAATGAAAAATGATCCGCGAAAACCTTTGATATTTCGTCCGCTAGTCGCTAGGGAATACACGGCCTTGGTTTTCTGAATGCAGATCCGAAACGAGTTTTCATTGCGTCTTTCCTTGCTTTCGATAGAGACGAGGAAAAGTTCCTCTTTTTTCACCTCGATCCTTCTGAACGAGGAAAAGTCACACGACAAATAGGATCGTGACTTTCTCAGTCGGCGAATTGCAGTATGGTCACGAGGAAATTTATTGCTTCTGTTGATGATATTAATGAGCTTAATGTTGTTATAAGTGAATGCGCAATGATATTGCAGAATCGGGGGCTGGGACGTAAGAAGAACTTCGTATACGCGTGTATATAGCTTTGTTTGTGAAAGAGTGGGTAATTTTTTTGGAGTTATCGCGATGCAGAAATGTAAATAAGCGAAGAGATCGGGTTATATCGAACGAAGTCTTATAAATTAAAGACCTTTTTTACAAATTAACGATGTTCCCAATTGTTCGACGTCCATAAAGATAAGATTAATAGTTTAAGTTAAAAATTTATGTTATTAATGTCCAAGAATAACGAGGTGAAGACGAAAGAGAATAAAAATGATATTTTATGTCACAAGCGAAAGACCGATCTTCGATCCATGATCACAGAACGAGAAATATTCAACTAGAAATCAAACTAAATACGAATTAAGATGCGAATTGAAAAAACTGAAACGATATACGGTAAATTTTACGAATATTCGCGAAACAACTGGAAAAAATCTTCGATGTAGGTGGACATTAAGCAATGTTATTTTGTAAATTATCAAATAAAGATATAAGCATTACTGAGATGTTACAACGAATACGACACGTTTAAAAAGAGTAACGTCGCTATATCTGGCAATTAACGGTTACATTAAACGTTCATTGATGTTCCTGCATGTCCTTTCTTATCATCCTTGAAAATGGTTAATTGCGAGCGACACGAGTCGAGAATAACGGTCGTGAAAATCACAATTTCTCTTTTTCCTTTTCACTTTAAGACCAAGACTACACACGAAGCTCGATATCATTCTGTTAACGATCGCAATTAAACAACCGTGAGATGACTCAATTATCGTTAATACGGTCGCAATGTGCCGCTTTCCTCAGAACCTTGCAGGAAAGAAAGAGAGAGAAGCGAGTTTAATTAATCTGCAGTTCATTCGTTAAAACCCGGAAATGCGACCCTGTTCCCTTGTAATTGTCTTAGTTCGATCGTTTCCTCGGCTAATTGAAATTCTTACCCAAGTAGCAGTGGCGTCGTGAAAGAAACTTACTGGACTCTATTAATTGAAGCTTAATTAACACGTTGGCAATCGTGTGATTTTGTGGTTCCTTCTTCAATTGGCGGCGAAAGCAAAGAATTAACTATTTCTGGTGAAAATTGTAACGAAAAGCGTTATAGTGTTTCGGATTTGTAGAATTACTGATTTTTCTAGGCTACGAAATATTTCGATAGTGTTATTTCGTCACGATGATAAGAATTTCTTCTATCTGTTTGCTTTATACAATATTTCTTTCTTTAATACAATCTGTTTACGTTTGTTACGCAACGTAATGCGTAATTCCTAATATCTACTTTTATTACCTTATTATATTATTATATTATTATTATATTGTTACGTTAATCTATCTTTTATACGTAGTAAAATATTTACAAACGATCCTTTGCGTTCTATTCACTATTCATACCGTATGTAACAAGCCATTGAACAGAGCTGCGGTGTCCGAGCGGTTAAGGAGATGGACTTGAAATCCATTGGGTACTACCCGCACAGGTTCGAATCCTGTCCGCAGCGAAAATTTTTTTTTTTCTTTTAAATCATTTTTACACAAGCATAGGATGCTAAAATATCATATACGTATTATTTTTCAATTATTATCAATACAATATTTAAAAAAAAAATCGATCTCAAACGACTACAGAGATATACTATGACCGCATTTACTCTCTCGAAGCTTACACTGTATAGAGTTTAACTCGCGTATTTCCAACGTTCATTTGTCACTTTTGTAACATTTATTTTGCATCAGCTACGATTGTAAATGAATCGGAGAAGAAAAGGTTTCCGAAGCGTGGCTTCCGCGAGTATAACGACTGCTCGGAAGTATGAAGTATGCAGATTTGAGTAGAGATTAGGAAGTTGTAATTCGTCATCGCACCTACGCAATGAGCGTTACGTTCAGCCGAGATTCGATGATAGCGATAATAATTTGCAAAGGGCACGCAGGACCCGATAAAGTCTACGTCGACGTTGATGCATTGCGAAAGATAAGTTACTTCTACGAGCGACGACGTCTGCAACGTTTAAAGTTTGTAACAGAATTGTAAAATGAGTATCACGAATGTATTTTTAGTAAAAGTAAAAGAGGTGTTTTTAGTAAAAATTTCATTCCTATTGGACATACACGTAGATACATTTAACTACGATAGATTTAATTCTAACTTGATCAGGAACATCGATAACTTTCGTACAGAATCTATTACGCTTACGAAATATTTCTGTAAAAACATGCAAAATGATATAAACGTGAAAAAGGAAAATTATCGAAATATCGCGAACAAACGCGAGGAAAATTACGGAGGACACCCTCGTTTTTCGGTGGTGGCTGCGTAGGTGGAGACCACGGACAAGCGATGACAACGCCGCCGAGAACAGAAGCCATTTCATAAAAATTCCTCGACGATCCCCTCGCGTTTCTCTCGCGTCGCTCGTTTATAAAACTCGCGTAATTGAAGAAACAAAGGGGACTGCAATTATGCCTCTCGCAATTACGGCGGCGTAAAACGCGCTTGCGCGAACTGCAGAAGCATGGCCGAGCGCGGCTTTCTTCCACGCTCGACGCGACTTTTTGATGAAATTATTTCCTCCGGGAGAGTTGTTCTCCGCTGCCGGAAACGGCAGCAGACAGAAAGCCGCGACCAGACCGGAAGCGCGCTCCGCCTCGTGAATAAAAATCGCTCGCTTCGGGGTAAAATCAAGCAGTGCTTGTTCCAGATTGGTCGAAGCCAGCTGCTTCTTGTCAGGAAGTTTTACTTTTCGCTTTTTTTACACGTTTTACGTAAATAAAATTATTTCTCGAAACGAACAAATTCTATTTGTCCGATATTTATGCATGTATATCGGAATTTGCTTATCAACGTTTCACAATTATACTTGTCGCGAAGGATGTCAGAGCGAGTGCGTAAAAATATATAGGTTTTCCCATAAACCTAACTAATTAATCAACTTTGTTTTTCGCACGATTTCGCAAACGTTGCGCAAATCCACTCTCTTGGCGCAAAGATAAATGTCTTACAATTAAATAATTATGAAACTATCTGTAGGAGGTATTTTTAAAGAAACCTGTTATAAGATCTTGATAATAAGAAATTGAAGGATTTGTTAATCAGAGACGACAGACTGTGCCATTTGGCGCAATACGAGTAATTTAATTACCATCTCGATGATTGCGAAACTCTTGAAATCACTTGTACAAATGGAAACGCGTTAATGTAAGTGTAAGAAGTGGCAATAATTTAACTTTAATAACGTAGATCCACATCAAAAGCCACCGTCCTATCTCAGACCTTTAAAGCGCGAGAAATCAGACCCGTCGACGAATTAGCATACGTTTTCTTCTGAGACGAGGTGACCGTAAAGCTGTCGGCTATCGCGGAAATCGCGGTGAACCATTGTACGGTCGAGGACAAATGTACCGTGTCGAGCATCGAGCAAGAAGAAAAAGAAAACGATGCAAGAGAGAGAGAGAGAGAGGGAGAGAGAGAGAGTAAAGACGAAAAGGATGCGAAAGCGCAAATAAGACGTCGCCCGGTCGTTTAGTCGATCGTGGAAGCGAATCAGAAATCGCATGCAGAGCCACTGGAAAGGTTTACGGCCTTCGTTATCCTCTTTGCGCACTCATCAAGCAGGAGAACGCTAGCCCGGCATATTTGCGAAGAAATAAGTAAGCGGCGACCGTGCACGCCTGACGATCGCGATCGTCGATGTGGATTCCCCGTTTCCGATTCAACACCGTTCCGCCGTGTGTGATGTACTGAAATGGAATTATCTCGATTCCCCTTCGATCCGATCTTCCGCCTGCCTTTGTTGCGCCCGTTGACGTCTTCTTTCGCTTCTTTCACTTCTTTCCACCCATAGCAACTTGTACAACACTCGCACTACCTCTCGCAAATATCAGCACACTGGCTTCTTTTCGATGAAATATGTTTTATTTACTTTTCTCGTGTGTTTCTCAATGAAAATATGGTTAAACGTATCGGTATGAAAAGAAACGAATGTCTTTGGTTCAGATGTTTACGCGAACGCAGACCATTGTTTTCCTTTAACCATTGAATTTATATTTTTAAAATTCCGTCCGTCATACTTATCTAAAGCTACTCTAATTGTGTAACTTGCCGTTTCCATTTACACGCTATTTAACCTTGATAAAGAGGTCTTATCACCGCTAACTCTATGCGAAGCGAGGCACGCGCTGCTCTCGCGTGTTACACGCTTCGTACTTAATTCGAACCGCGTAAAATCTTATCGATGACTAACAATCGCTACATCTTGGCTGTGCACAAATATTCTTTTCATTCTGTAATTAACGTCTCCTTTATCGCAACATTTTTTAATTGTACATGTAGAAACGATATACGTGAATTAATTTGCTTTAATAAATGTATAATTAATAAAAAATTGTTTCCAAGAACGCGACAAGCATCGATCATTCTGCGTTAATTCACCATACTCTAATCCGCACATATTACAATGAAAACCGTGAAGAAACCCCGCAACAAGGACCTTTTCATCGCTCGAATATCGGAGAATTTGTCGCTCCGCTTGAAGCAGGTCGAGCGAGAAAACATCAAAGAATTCTTCTTCGACCCTGCTTCGACTCCATCCCCCAACTTCTCCTCCTTCCTCCTCGACGTAATAATCATTTATTATCCCGACGAGTAATAACCGGTAAGCAACGATATTATGAAGCTACGAAATTAAGGCTTTGTTTAAAAATTAGCTGCCCGTACAATTCACGCGATCTTCTTTCATGAACTTTGCCCGCAAGGTCCATTGTTTACTTCCTTAATAACCTTTATTTATCGTACTCCAGTGTATCTAATTTTACAGCTAAGATCTTTCTTCCAAATATTTCATTTTGCATTTGGTATCTTTTCTTCGAACGTTTAATTTTAGAACGAAAATTTGTTATTACAACGTATAACTTCTAAGCACGTGATTATGTGTAACAATCTCCTGCCGCTTCCCTCTTTATACGAAGCTACACAAAATTAAAAAGTTCATTGACCTTTCTTCATTCCACTTAGGACACGTAGCTTCAAGTCGCAATTTCTTCCGTCAATTTTGCTATAGAAAGAGAACACGAACGAAGGGATCGCCGATATCGCAGCTTGGACCAGCGAGATTCGACACTCAACGAGCGCTGGCGTCTTCACCAACATCGATGAACGCGTTATCGTAGTTGGCGATAACGATGCTTCCATGTCAATGCTCGGTTCGCCAGTTAAAGCTTATCCGCTCGAGTCGTCAATGAAATAGCTGCGCGTGGCCTCATCAGACACGAGAAATTGATGAAAGTATGCCGGATTCGTGCATTCCACGGAAGTCTCGAGTTCTGGCCAGCTTTGGCAAGCGACGCGAGGTGAACGCATCTGTTTGACCGTCTCGATAACGTGTCGCGTCGCGCTTTTATTAATGAGAGGACATTCTCGACGAGCTTTCGGAATCTTCCTTCGCCGACGGGATTCGCCAAACGAAATGACGAAAACGCGAAGAATTCGCGGCTAGCTGCCGGTCCAATGAAAAACAGATGCTGGCACCGTCGCCCCGAAACCTCGCTTTTTCACGACACCCCTTTGATCATCGAGCTGCATCGCTAGAGGATCGCTCAACTTTCCCGACGTTCTGTTGCTTTGATTTCATCGACAGACATTTACGGAACAACGATCACGGCGATTCCTGTTATTCGTGGAAGGAAACAATAACTTTGTGCGTTGGAAAAATATTAGTGGCATTTACAAAGATTTGTACAGCAGCCTAATTCACGATTTAGTACATTTCTCTGCGTAGATATGAAAATTCCAGTTTCAGATATTTAAAATGGTTCAGCCAACTGCAAATTGTTCATCGTTCTTTCATCGTTCTCGAATTTCTTGCTCGAGGAGTTCCACTGTTTCTCCAGTGATTTTTACAATTTCACGTTATAAGCATTTATAATCCGAGCAAGCGTATCTTTGAATTATTTTGCTGGCGAATGACGCGCGCACGGTTCACGGAAGATTTGCGTCAAATTCGAGAGAACCACTTCACAGGTGATGTTCTCAATTGAAACGATGATCACGCACGATCCCTTAATCGCGATGCCAGAGTGCAGACGGTTCGAGAGAAGCGAACGTGTATGCCTCTGCCGCGGCACGCACAAAGGTGTCTTTATTAACCCCGGGAAACTAGAGAACCGTGCAAAATGTCTGGCTCGAGGGAGGCTCTGCTCTATATTAGCTCGTTTTATGCAGACGCCACGGCCTCTATCAAATTAAGTTCATACAGGCTTCTCGCCTTCCGCGATCTCGAATCTCGACTACGAAGTTTCCCTTCGATCGATCGGTTCGTTTGTGTCGTCGCTTAATCAACGCGAACATCTCGGCTTTAGAAGCAACAGCGCCTTCGTGGAATTCGAAGAACCCCGCCGCGAGCATCTTTGCTTCAAGAAATTTCAGGAATAGCCTGAATAAAATATATTTCCTATTTTTCAATCGCTTTTGACATGTTTTCCTACCATATTTTAATTCAAGTTTAACTATTACGATTAAAGGTAAATGGATATCTGATGGAGAATCTTTCACCATTCACCAAACACCCCTTTTGTACTCGGCTTTCGTTTCAAACGGTTTCTTGAACTATCGTGCGTCTTATCATCGCCGTTGATTTTGTCTACAGAGCGATTCCGATCGAGCGTTCATTCGCAAGAGCAGAAAATAAAAGAAAAGGCCTAAATACGTGTGACAACGGAGAGCACAAAGATCTCTGAGAAATTTCACACGTGTATTATCCCTGGAATTGATACGCACTGAGATTCCCTCCTGTACAACTCGCATACGTACGTGAATACTTGTAATATACGTATACGTTCAACAGTCACGCGAGTGATATTTTACTCGGACCAACTCGAACTGTGCATATATGTACGTAATTGGCAAAGCAGGGGGTGTTTTTATTTGCCGTTCATATTCCATGGTGAATTTAATTCTTTGCAATTCGAATGGTTCCCGCTACGAGAGCTCTAATAGGATGCGATGAATTTGCGTTTTATCATCGCGGGTATAGGAAAGAAAAAAGAGAGAACAGGGCAAATTTCATGAAATTAAGCGAACCTGGGAATAAGTACGAACATACAGTTGACGACTTTCAATTAGATTTTTGTCGTAGATTTGACGAGGAACATTAATATTAGGAAACCTTGTTACAAAGTTTTACTATCATAGATAAATTTAATTGTTTCATTAAGATATAGAATACTTACGGATGTTCAATTTGTTAATTATCTTACGACGCGCGATACGATCTTCCTGTGAAAAGAGTTAGAATTATTAATCGTAACAACTTCGTTTACGAAGATCTCGATTCACATGGTTCGTAACGTGAGAAATCCAAGACGCAGAAAACAATAAATATATTTGCGATAGTAATCCTATGTCTTACACCGATCATTACGTTTTAGAATCGAAACATTGTTTCATAAGAGAGAATATTTTAACCAATTTTAAGCGTCAGACTTCCTATTTCCATAAAAATATTATATCTTGCTATCGTCATCTTCGCCATGCCGCAACCAAAAAGATTTCTCTCGTACGTAGAACTTTGTGGAAAATATATTAATTTGCGTGTCAAAGTAACTATCGATCGATAATATCGGATTAAACTACGTTAATGAACTCTACTTTCGTCTGATTTGTAATTAACATACGTTGATCATGAAAAAATACATTGACATCGAGTACCTTTGAAATCATAGATGCGTTTGTATTGCAGAACAATCAAATCGATTAAAATTTCAACAGCAGTTGATATTTCCAGATATATTATCCGCCTCTTGATGTTCCATGTTTCAACAATTAAAATATACGTGCATCTCAATTAGTGGATTGCTGGAATTTATGAAAATCCTCGAAAAAGCTTTCCTATCGATCTAATATCTTCGGTAAAACGATCGTCACGGGTTTATCCGTGAAAAAAACTGTACAACTTGGATAGAAAAATAGCAGCTAGACTTTGGTTATACGTAGGTGGTCTTCGGCGTTCGTTAAGCTACATTGGATAGATTCGAAGATAAACAGAAGCTACACCTCGAGTAACACGTACGGAATTAACATAGCTGAGCGCGGTTCGACGTTTAAAAGCCGATCGCATTTCCATACTGGTGCCATTCGGTCCCATTTCAGGCCACTACCTCTTGCTAACACGCTGGTCTATATTTGCCCTCGGACCTCTCGAAGACTCATTTATATCCTGTTATCCGTGGATCTTTACGTGGAGAGCTTTCTCCGTGTTTCGAAGGTCGATTCTCGTCCACAAGGACCTCTTCCGTTCTACGTTCATCCTTCTCTTTTGTCCTCTTTTTGCCTGTTTCTTCGTTACGCTCTTCCTTCTTCGTTATTCTTTCTTATTTTCTCTTTATGCTGTTCCGTTCTTCGCTTCTTGAAAATTTCTTCGTAATCGATTATAAATAGAAATATCGATAATAAATCTTTTTTTTTTTATTACGAATATTCTCTTCTTTTTCGTTGTATCATTCGATCGATGTATTAAAAATATATTTAAAATTAACAAAGAAATATTGAACACGTAGAACAAGAAGCGCAAAACGGAGGACAGATAAACGCTACGCGGATGTGCCCAAAGCGCATCGTGCTCGGCAAAGATTCAGTTCTATCTCTTATCTCGTTCACAGCCAGAAAGATCACTTTCCACTGTCGTCCCCGTCATATATAATTCTTTTCTACATGACAGCCGGTAGTTTGGATACAAGTCATTAACTCCAGCCGCGGGGAACGCAATATGTTAATGTCACCGATGACAACTAGTCGTTTAATCACTTAACGCCTCTTTTGAATGCCAGGAATCGCAGCCCGCGAACTCCGAGTGATTCATCGGCTGCAACGGCATCTCTTCTAATCTCGAATCCCGAAATTCCTTATAAATCGTCGTCTGGCTGGCCGTTTCGCGATTTACTTTCGCGCCGGTTAATGAGGAAGCACGCGGTGTCGCTCGTGCCGATTTACACCGTTGCGTAACAGCGGTGTCAACGTTTCGTCGACGAATCGTTTTTGTCGCGCCCCGTTCCTTTCGTTGCTTGCCTAATGAGGCCTTGATTCGATTTTACCCGCAGGGACATTCGAGAACTCGTTTCTTTTCTTTCTTTTTCTTTTTGTAACGATGAGAATAATCATGGTAATCGCAGTTCTATTAATTAGAGTCGATAATCTTTGTTAACGCGTTACAAGAAGAAAATTCTTTCCATTTTTAGTATTAATAATACGTATTTCTGTATAGATTTTTTTCTTGAAATATGAAATGTCAAAATGTTAAAGAAGTACGTACATAGTTTACTTGTTGTTTTATAAACGAAGATTAAAACATATTACCATATATTTTATATAGACGTTCTAAGCGATCGTTACACAGGTTCGTCGTATCGAACCTGATGAAACGAGACGCTTAATTGAAAAATACGAGCACATACGTTTTTCCAGTTACCGTAAATACCTACTTTATGGAATACATTCATAGCAAAAAAAAAAGTCTCTGATTCTGAAGTTACCATCCGAATGGAAGATAGAATAAAGAACTAACAATGAGAAAGGAGATACCGGTATTCATGAAAGTTCGTGAGCCACAGGGTGGAAGTCGTGGAACTTTCTCCGGCGTTCGTAGATCCCCCGCAACGTCTGGAAAATCGACACGCTTCTATCAAGACGGAGACGGGTTCTTGCGGCTTCCGGTCTCGATCGAACCGATCGACGTGACTTTCGGGCCGTGTACACGGGAAACCCGAGAAAAACCATTCGACTCTATAAAAGCTAGTCTCATTATGAGCTCGCGTTACCGACGTGGACCTCTTGTCGGCATAAAATACAGCTCGGCTATCGTAAAGCACTCGACGCGCGGTTACAACTGCTTACAAATGACTCTCTTAATGACCACTGCCCGCTGTATATATTTTACAGCGAGAGTTCACTCTCGTCGCTATAACTTATACTTTCTGCGCCGGTTACGGGGCCGCGCAAGAAAAATAAGGAGATCCGTTTCTCCGGGTAGCGAGGCGCGCGACCGTTAGACACGCAGCTCTTTGCCTTTCTTTCTAACGAATCTATTTCACTGTGACTTGCGGTAGAGAAAAAAGAGACGGTAGAGGGGAGTAGGTGGAAAGAGTAGCTGGATTTCTTGCCAGATTATGCTGATAAATGTTGGAAAAGTGTCTTTGAAATGTGATTGTCGTTGATAAGATCGAATGGAACTTTGATTCAACGCGTTGACAACATGGCCGGGTGTGAGAAACCTTCGCATATTTTACGCGAATTCTTATACTTTCGTTAAGTAGATCTGGTGTTGCGAATTTTCGGTATCTCTCTTCCGTATCACGCTCGTTTGTCTGAACGAGTGTTCGCTGTTGCGCAGCCAGTTCTACTGGCATCGAACGCAAAGTCGTCAAAGATCAGCCTAACAAGAAACGCGTTAAATTAGACAGGTGACGATAGAACGAAGGAACAATCGAATTTAACCCGTATCTCGATGGTGAATCAGTCGAGCAACCGGACCAGTCACTTTCTCGCTCGTAAATATAGAGACGCTGAGCGCTCGTCGGCGTCGTACCCGCGAAGAATTCGCAGGCATTGTGCTTTAGCGCCGAGTCGAAAATCGCCGCGTGCTTTCGCGCGTTTTCTTTCGTTTTTCTCGACATTCCCGGCACGACGCGCTTTGCCCCGCTCGTGCGACTCGCGCTGGAAAAATAACAACGGCGCTTCGCTCTAAATCTGACGAACGGTGGCGCGCTAATTCGGTTCTACGCGAATTAAGTAACGATCTGTCGGGTAGGATAAAAATCGAATTTCAGATGGAAACTGAGCCGATTTTCCTTCGTTTGATTTTCAAGATCCGGTGAACGGTATAGGGTACGCGTGAAAGTTTCGAACTTGATTTAACGCGCAACGAAGAATTCTTAACAATATCGTTGAAAAGATTTGGAAAAAACCGCAAGCTACAGTTACAGACAAGAATCGATAAAAATACTGAATCTCTATCGTATTAAAAACCCAGGATAAAATTTAAAAGCACAAATTTATTCTGTCTGTAAATCACGCGTCCATTACAAAAGCAATTTTCGATCTAGAAAACTGCGATATTCCAACCCTTAGGACAAACTCTATAAATCCATCGAGAGTATCTCACAACAACTTGGTAAAACGTTTTCGAAACGCGAAACAGGTTCGATCGTGTGAAAATGAACGAAGCGACTGCATTATCAGCTCGAGATTTATAACTGGCATCGGATGGAAGTAGCGACGAGGAAACAATGACGTCGTTCGAAACGTTTCGGACGAATTTTATGAACCCTCAAAAAGCGGTTGGTCCCTCCCTGGCCGAGAGCCAAACCGACCGACGGTTTATTATAGTTTTGTTATGACAGCGGGGCGTTTCGGTAAATTAATGTTGAAACAAATGTATCTCGCCCTGAGAGAGCCACAGCGTACCTCTAATTGAATTGGTAAACACCATAAGTTAACCAGTAAGTAGCGATGTCGGTATAAATCACTTTCGGAGGATGAGCTGTCACCGCGGGACAACAGACCGGCCATCGATGGGACCGAATGATTCCGAACAAGCCCGTTATTCTTAGCGAATTCGAGAGAAACTGCGTTTCCGAGAGACGATCCGTGACGCACGGCCAACGCTGCTTCGAGAAATTCTTTTTATCCAACGGATCGGTCCAGGTGAATTGACAGCTTGATTCATAGCCGTGGCAGCGGAGTGTGTTTGCGCAAGTTGCGTGGAACAATGCCTCCTTCGAATTTATTTATTTTCAAAGAAAAGTATATTTAGGGAAAAGTGACGCGTGGTCGATTTATTAACCCCTTTCGGCCGTGGGATCCAATTTGTTGCTGTAATTCGTATTGCAAGGCTGGAAATTCCGTGTGGTGTGGTGTCGTAATAAATTGGCTTCGTTTTAATCGTTTCAATCCGACGATAGGAATGAAAAAAGCGGTACGTTCGAAGAAACAGAATCCTAACAATCAGAAACCAACTCAATTCACCGTTTTCTCTTCGTTTCTCCCCTTATGGCTATTACCATATTCGCCAAGTCGATAATGCAGCGGGAGCAACGGGTTCCCTATCAATCCATCGTACGCGCGCATGCATCATCGACCGGCAAAAAGACGAAGGACGCGCATGGGACGCGCGCATGATTTTTTCGCGGGACCGGATGGAACGTGCTCGTGGTGCACACCGCTTATTGCGCGTCGCACACGAGGCGCGCGAGCCACGGACCAGCCCGATAGAAATATTTTTGCCGGGCTAAATGGGTTTCTTCGGAAAGTCCGGGAGAACACGAGGGCAGCAGCTGGCCGGCGATGCGACAAATCATACCTGCTGGACAGCCTACACGTCGCAACCAGCCACGGTTGCGAGCGTGTGCAATAGTGTGCATGCTGATGCACCCGCGACAGGCAGATATGCAATGGCGTAACCAGGGGAGGCTTTCAGACTTTGGTGCCACGTCGGGGCTAAATAACGACGGTTTATTCGCGGACAGTTTCCATAAGTTTGAAATTGAGGTACTAGCAGTTGGGGACAAAAACGAGTGGACAGGTAGCGGAAATAGATATCAACGAAGTCTGCTCGAATACGGTTTCTTTACGCAAAGATCGAGATAGTAATTTTAATCTCTCTTCGCATAAACTCACCCCTCCAAATCGTCGTAGTCGTTCTAATTACGTAACTGTATATTCTTGTCTTTCGATTCTGGCGCATCGAATTTGCTTTCTTTACACTGTTGGCGATTAAACGAAAAGAAACGATGTTCCGAGTTTATTTTTCAGACGACGGTGATAAAACCGTATGCAGGACCGTTGTGGATGTGGAATGTATGATAAGAATTTTAACGCGGTATACAGATTATGCGACCCTGTGCGGAACCCGAGGGAGTATACTCGTTTATGGAGTCCGACGATAGGCAATATTTCGAGTTCTGTTTACGAGAGACTGACATTTAATTAAGCCTAGCCTGGACAGCGGCTATTAATAAACCTTCGTACGCTCCTTTTATTTTAAAAAGAATAAATTAATTACAGAAATATCGATAGACAGTTATTCGGCTTTCAAATAAATTTACTCGCTTCCCGATTACAATTACCAATTAATTTTCTTTGAAACGATAACGAGTATCGCGAATACAGAATAATCACGTTGCACGAATAATCGCGCGACGCTCGTTTCTCAAACTAGTTTCTCGCTGCAAATGAAAACTGTCTTTAATAAGAATTGCAGTCATATGACCAGGCTAGTCGATAAATTGTAACTAAGACAAAGAATCAAATAAGTTGACAGTATTATTGCTTGCGTCTTATTTCTAATTGGCGAAAGCTCGAGCGAACCAAGGGTGTACGCTCGTAATTTTGCAGTGAACGAGCGAAAGCGAGGCAAATTAAGGACCGACTTTCAAACGTTTTTCCACGATTGTCCGTTCGATCGATCGATCTATCGAGGCTATCCTGTATTCAGAGAACGAAGCAACTCGAATTATAAATTTCTTCGACGAATTCGCATAACTTACAATTAGAGGATTGCAAGAGAGGACGAAGAATTTACCGACGTAAGTTTTACTCCTGATACATGGTCCGTACAACAGACGTAGATAAATAAATTAGTTATGTATCTATGTCGTTGCTTAACGAAAAATCTTGCAAGTTTCTAAGAAAATCTTGTATCGCCGGCAATCCTAATTTGTCGGTTAACAACTGCGCGACATTCTCGTTCGTCCCATTATCAAACCGAATGCGACACGAAACGCACAGAAGTATCCGACGTTATCGAGTCAGCCACGTGAGAATTCCACGGAAGCGGGAACCAGCGCGATGCCAGATGCGCGATCCGCGTCCGCCTAGCAAAACAGAAAGAAGGTAAGCCGTTCGGCTTGGTCCGGCGGAAAAAGAATCCTCCGCGTCGAAAGAGAATGGAAAAAAGGCTGGAACCTCGGCGGCCAAGTATTTTCGCGCGAAAAGCACACCGGCGGATTCCATGGACCCAAGCTGGTCGGCTACGTCCAAGAATAAATCATGGAAAAGGCAGGGAAAAGAAAGCGGTTCTTTCGCTCTCGCGGTTCTCTCTGGATCTGCTCTTGCCGGACCGCAATCTGGTAGCCTGAGATACCGGCCAACGGAAGGGTTAATAACTTTCCCGACTTTTCCGCGGGCCATTAATTAATCGGATGCCAGGCGAGCGGCTTTACGCTACCGCGTGGAGACGTTTTACAAGAGAAACAGATAAAGCTCGGATACGAAGGACGCAGAGGCGGCAGGGACGCGAGCGAGGAAGAAACACAAGATGCGGTTGGAGGGAAGTTGCACAGGCTTTAAGGATGATAGAGAAAGAGGGATGTACATAGAGGGAGAGCCAGAGGAATTGCACAGGGACCATGGAGTTCCGCGGGGTTAAACAGTCGGTATTTCAGTAATGGAGGCTTATCGGTGTGCTACCGCACAAGTCCTCCGGGTACGACGAGAGGACTGCTGCCTGGCTCTTACGAGCTTTGGACGGCGTTTATTAATTCGCCACTTACCACGCATACCCTGCACTCCGTTCTTTCGATATCGATGAGGAATTAGGCGCGTTTAGCCGACGTTGGACAGTCGGTCGCGTTCGCCGCCAGTTCTGCCGCTGCAAATGAGCGTGCAAACCGCACGCTGGAAAGCGGCCATGGAAACCGAGCTAGTCGTAAATAACGTACCGCGACCGTGAAGTGCATCTCTCGCTGCAATTAACTGCCCCCTCCTCCGCTTCTTCGCTGTTTCCCTGGGCCCCTTTGCTGCTCTTTTTGCCGCCGGATTGTTGCAACGACGTCCTCGTTATACCGCGCCGCCGCGCCGCGGTTTTTAGCTCGTTTCTAGAGGTATTAGGGGTGGCGGATCGCGCGACAACTTCCACGAGTATGCTCATCTCTCGGAATCCACCGATCGAAACGCGTTTTTGCCGCCGCGGAATCTTTTCGCGTGTGACGTGATCATCGCGAGAATCGATATCGATGGAAACCGGGTTTCACGAAAGAAATCCAACATCGCGGCTGCCTGTCGACTCGCAGTTGGACGCACGGCTGTACGAGACGTAGCGCGAAGCGAGGAAAATAGCGTAAACGTGCAAGCGTCTACGCAAGCGAAATAAAAACGAAATTCCGATGGACGAGATTTTCAGAGGGCATTGTGTAACGAAAGAAATTTCGTAATTATTGCACAAGTTACATACATCTGTCACGCGTATGAATATTTTACGCTTTAATTTAAAACACTTAGTAAATCAATATACCGATGAAAGATGAGCTTTTTCGTTTATTTGTTGCTGTTTAAATATACATGTGTACGACTAATGAAGCTAAAACGATCGGTCATCCGTTTTCTTTTCCCGGGGGAAGACATCGTCTTTAATTAATTTCCTCGCTGATTTCTGATGGTGTTTTAATTGACGATTCAAGTAGAGACCGAATCGACTTTATTAATTTTGAAACGATCTACCAACTACCGCGCAATGACACGCGCTACGCAGAGGAATATTATTTGAACTGGTAGGCAAAGACTCGTCCAGTAGAACTGGTCCTGCACGACAGCTGACGTATCAAAGAGATTCCGACTGAACGATGGTCGCCCCTTTACATCCAGATCAGATTCACGATATCGTAGAAACAATTCCTAATTAATTGCTCTGCGTCCTGAGCCCGACACGATCGCTCATTCTTAAATGTGCTGGTGTTTCTCCACGAAGGCAATATAAAATAAATTATTTCGATACTACGCGGCTTCTTGTAACGTGAAATACATCAGGTGCATTGGTTAAGAATTGAATCGTTAAACGATAACAGTAACGATACAGAGTACGTATCTACGTATGTATCGTTCGAGTTTCCAACGAGTATTCACCTAGAGTGGAAACAAAATTGTTTCTCAATTAGATCAAATTCTTTTACACGCGAGACGACATAACAGAGATTTTTAGGCGACAGAATCGTTGACAGCGCGGACGTCGTTATTTCGGCAACGACTCCTCTTACGGTACGTTGTCGGTGAATTTCGAGCGAACAGCGGCCGAAGCACGTGAAGAATTTGGCGAACGACCGATGAATCGTGTCCAGCCAAAAATTTGTCGCCCGGCCGTTTTCGAGAATTAATCAAGAATTGTCAGCGATTTGGCTTTTCACGCTTCGCTAGATTTGCACTCGTTTCAAAATAACTACCAACCTCGCTGACAACTGGTACGACACCGTTATCCGAACAAACGGTAGATAATCGCACGGAAAACATTGCGACGAACTCGCAAAAGAATTCATAATATACCGTTATTTCGGTAAAAATGCATAGACATTGTTAAACGTACGATCGAGTTTCGCCATTATCGAACTTCCACAACGACAAAATAATCATAGCTCGCAATTACAAAGCTGATCGAATACTCGAGACGATTACTTCGCAATATCCTTATTTCAAAGAATCCCTATCGAGATTGCGGAATCGGTGTCAGACGTTACCTCTACGCTGTTCTCGATAACCGATGCATTTTTCATCGACATTTCCCGATCGAGGTCGCCGCCAGCAATTGTTTGCGCGCGGCATTGAAACGATCCAGTATTGAAATCGTCCTAGATCGTGGCTCCGGTGCCAGTTCGAAGGCTTCCTCGGCTTCCTGATACCCGTTGACTCTACTTTTTTTCCCCTCTCCCGCTGCTCAATCCGACTCTCCTTTGTCCTCCGCTAGCAACAGGTTATTCGCTATCGATTCGATCTCGCCACACTTCCGGGAGCCTTCCCTTCGTCTATAATGGTCGAGAGATCTCGCGACTACTCGCATTGTTCGCTTTTCTCGCGTCAAAGGGATCGTGCCGATCCGCCAAACGATTCCACGAGACGTTCGAATGGCTATCGTTGTTCCATTATTTTCATTATACGATAGAGATGGATCGTGGATGACGATGGATTGGATTTCTCGTAGGAATTAAACGTTCGTGCTATTTACGTGGGCGTGCTTTTTACAATTCTGTTTCTGTAATAGCTAAACCACGAAATCCAATCTGAATCGACAACTTTCGTATTTCTATCCGAACGCATCCGAAACCATCTTGCTTCTCTGTTCGACCGATTCGAAAATCGTCGTTTTAGCATCAACGACTTGAACAAAACGGTATCCAAACCGAAGAATAAGCGGCGAGAAAAAGAGGAAAGCGGGCGAAAAAATTATGCTCAATCGATAGAGGGACAGAGGGGCGAACGGGCCGTTCGGAATTGCAAATCGTCGACCAGATGGACGAGCGTTTGTCGAAGGGTGAAATTCCACGGACAGTCATCCAGTCGACCGGCCAATGGAATAATATTTGGGTTACGTAAGCAACACTGCGGAAAGAAGAGTCGAAACGAAGGAAGAGAATGGAAAGGAAAGGAAGGGAAAGGAAAGGAAAGAAGAAGAAAGGAAGTGAAGGAAGCGAGGTGAAAACGAGAGAGCAAAAGAAGAGGAAGAAGAAGGAAGTGGCGGCGTCGAAGCTCGGTCGCACAGGACTCTTTATACACTGTCTAACTGTCCTTCGTGACAAACCATGGACGCGTTCCTTTTGCAGCCAGTCATTGAATTGTAAATTCGTATGGACAGATGGACACGTCCGTCGACAAACTTGCAGTACTTACGACCGGCAAAAACCACCAAGACCCTGGAAATCTTGCGATCGTTTATATATCGTCGACAGATCCCGGGAGACTTCCGTTTCGATTCCTGGCTTCGTTCCTGATCGCCTTCGTTCCATTCTGTTCGACTCGATTTCGATTTGCACGCGACCGACCAAGAATCGCTTGTCGATCTGATTTCTCGGTGTTGTCGGATAAATTACGCGATCTTTTTGTATAAACGAAAGTAACTTTTTAATTCGTATTGTTCTATATTGAGAAGTGCGTAAGGAAAAGTAGAAAATTATGAGATGAAAATAGATCGGGGACGGTAAAGCTATATTATAACGATTGAAATAAAAAATCTATTTTTTGTATTATGATTATCGTATTAATGCACACCCTCTGATTAAATATTCTAGACTTCGCAACTTCGTACACGATGGATTACGTTCTATCTCGCAGATACTCGCTAGATTCTCTTATTGTTTACAAGAACGAACGTTTTACCAGCGCCTCTGTTAAAATCTGAAATTCTCGGTAGCTGTGCGACGCCGTTAATCTTTCTCGATAGAAGCTCGTGATTTGGGCGGATTAGAGACAGCTCGCTCCTGGTAATTGTGTTTAAATATACCCGCGCGTTGGGATAAGGAAGAATTCAAATTCGGACGAGGACGCGCAGAGTTAATTGTGATTTGTGGCTTTAGATTGTTGCGAATAGACGCGCCGACATTTTCTTGGACATGGTGAATGAATAAAGATGTTTGTCGTGTCGTTTGCACACGCCACGTCGCGGACACTCATCGCGAGATCTCTGATACACCGCTCCGGCTCACCCTTTCGGTTAATCGACCATCGGTGTCCTTATTTTCAAAGAACGCTGTTGCGACATCGAGATCGAGATCGACACGTTTCGTAAAATTCTGATGGTTATCGGTCGTATTCGCGGGAATACACGACGCTCGAAATAGAGACAGAGGGTCACCTGTTCGAATGATTTTGGTACAAAGAATTCGCTACTCTGAATATTGCGAAATATGTAAATTAAGCGTTATATTTAAGAAAATCAGCCGGATTCTATCACATAGTTACCGATGGCCATTCGGAAGCGAGATAAATCGAACCTAATCCTAATCTCGATCGTTGTTTATTATATTGTATGTTAACGTTACATCCTTATTTTCGTGTATTTTTTGTTATTCAAAATAAGGACACGTGGTTTGAAAATGAAAAGGAAGATCTATCGGCTGGCAAAAAAGTTCACAAAGTTAGTGGTGCTGGCGGTTGCAAGCTCGCGCGCGACACACATATTTAACTCAAATTGACGTGTGCTGAAACAGTGAAAAGTGAGACGTTCGGTGAGAATAAATTACCGGAGTCAAAAACACTTTCCATTTAATTAACGTCATTTAATGAGAGATACGTATCCACGTGGACGATCATTCTGCGTGGAAAAAAACGAACAGGTGACCGGACCATCCGTTGGATTCGATATCGTAAAGGGATAGTGTAATTAATCGACCGAATGTTTACCTAGTTGAAAGGTACGAGAATCGAAGGAACAATTTACCAGCTTCGTGCAAGTACGTAATTATACGTCTCGAGATATTACAGCTACGATTGTACGTTTAACAAACGAAATAAATGGACAGTTTCGCGCATTAAGGAGAAAATAAATTGAACAGCGAGCAATTAAACGTTTTAAAATATTCCTCGATATTATCTACGTTGCATCTTCTGTAATTCGATCAAAAGATTGATATTTCTTTATGCTTCTAAATTTCGCCATGTCGCGTCTCACGATACCCGCGTCTCGTTGCGCTGTTAATGAGATTCTAAAACGTTTCGTTTATAACGTATTCACAAAAAGGTTTCTGTAAGCGCGCAAATATTTCCGCGAGCCCCGCTATGTTTTACGAATAATTCTACGAAAACCACCCGTATACTCGAGCTGGCCAAATTAAAATCATTTATATTGGCTGGAAAAAACACCCGTATGAAAGCACATGGCAATGCATTCTACGATTTAAGGATTAACTCGGACGTTCGTAGTTTTGTAACTTTACATTATGGTAATTGAAATTGAGAATTAATTCTATTCGTCGTGGACTTTCGCGGTTAAATGGCTTAAGAAATAATTCGAGGAAAGCTCGTTTAATGGCTGTAGAAACTGTAGCGATTGTATTGGTTTTATACCCACGGGAAAGGTTCAACCTTACTCGACGTTCGATGTCGTTTTCGTACAGGCGTGCGAGCTATTTTCGAGAATTTTCCTTTTCATCCTAATATACAACACCGAAACAACAGACTTTTATAGTTAAACGTAAGGAAATGAACGTGACTGTAAGAATAAAACATAAAAATCCACGATCTAAGCGCAATTTTCTACCATCTTTTTCTTTAACTGCCGCAGAATCCTTTCGGATCGTGCAATCGTCGTTCGTTTAACGACGAAACCGATGGAATTCCGGCGTGGTCTCGTTAACGAGTGAACAACGGGCGCGAAAAAGCAAACAACGCGAGACTTTCACCGAAACGTCGCGAAATCGAGGTGAACCCGCCGTACCGGTTTCCGCGAAAAAATTCATACGTGACCCGGCCGTGATCAGCGGTTGCGTGGCCGAGCATCAGCCGTGGTCCGTGGATCGGGTGCCAGGCAAAGAGACCGGTGGACAATCCGTTGCTCATCGTGTAAAAACCGAACTGACGGCAGTGGTAAAACCTGATCCGATTCCCCAAAGGCCGGCGACGATCATTTCGAGCCAGCAACACACTCCTCCGGATCGAACGACAGCCACACGGTGTCAGGATCGAGATCCGATCGGGGCTTTCGCAAAACGTGGATTTTTCTTGGAGGAAGAACGATCGAGAAACGAGTAGATTGAGTGTTAGCGAAGGAATGACTTAAAAACGATGCAAGGTGGTTTCTACAGCGGGAGACTAAGTAAAAGTGGAATTTTTATCGCAAATGTAATAATAAAAATGCATAGACGATGATCGAATAGATTATAGGCGATATTGAAGATATTGAATAAATATAATAACACGATGCAGGTCTGTCGTTTTTCCACCTTTACGTCTGATCCTTCGTATGCGTTAAATTTGCCAATTCCATACACTCGTCCAAACTATATATCGACGAGATATACGTATAATCCGTGTAGTCAAGGTTCAAAGCCAAAGCGCATCGGGTCAACGCACAGCGCTCGTCGCGTACACCAAAACGGGATGGAACTCTGAAATGGCACCTGTCCCCGAACAAGTAAAGTAACGGAGAGCCGACGAACGCGGGTCACGGTCGAGCCTTCGATTTCGATTAATACTTCTCGTTATTCGCAACGAGGTCGAACCACCTTGAAGCGGGAACAGTATCACGAAGAAATTCCAATAACGGCCAGGCCAATGGACCGAAGCTGTACGCCGAACCTTCGCCATTCGGGAAGCCTCGATCCCGCGAGAATCTTTTCCAATTACGTTTACTCTCTCCGCAAACCGCGTTAAACGTTAAAATACGCAGCGAGACGACGTCTTTGGTTGGAGGGAGCTCGACGTTTAACGTCGATTCCCTCTTGCCTTCGTGTATCCGAAATAAAAAATAATGGAAACCGCCCCGGAGGCTACCAATTACGCTCGGCACGCCCAACAAACACGAGCAAGATAACTATGCAAAAATCAATATGGCTGCTATATACCGTCGAATATCTTCCTTTTCGGCGTTACTACTTTCGCAAATGACACCACCTGTTCACGATACCGTGCCGTTTTATCGATAAAACGGGACGAGAGAAACGGTACGTTTAAACGTTCCCTGGTACATCGGAAGTTCCCACAGGCAGGCGGGACGCTAACGTCTTTACTTAACCCTTTGACCAGCAAGCAATTGGCAGGATTTTTCCGAGGCAGCGAAGCATAGGAAGAAGTAGCTGTTCTTGCAGCAGCAAGATACGTACACATGCGTGTAGAGACGAGGAAAGAGAAATTGGCTTTATGAAAAATTCGGCTCTTTAATTGAACGATCTCGTTGGTACAAATTATACAACGAGGTCTCGATAAACAACTCGACGATATAACGAAAAATCGTAGGATATAAAGTTAGCAACCGAAGCGGGATAAAGCTTCAAAGTTTTAAAATGCGTGTAACTAAAAGAGCGATCTAAACACCTTTAATGGGTTAATATAAAAACGATATCTCGGGAGACACGTTATTACCGAAACACGACTGGCAACTGAAATCGTGAGAGCTGAATTCTGACTGTGGACCACCTATCGAGCGGCGGTCACGAGTCGCTCGAGCGTGGATTACGATTTCGATGGATACGAGTTCGCCTCGAATAGGTCGACGCCTGTAACGGAGCGTGGACGCGCGCCGCGTTTAAGCATATAGCACTTTAATCGCGATTTAACAAGAGTAGCGTTTCTGCGATTCCACGTGTGGAATTCGTTTGCAGTGGAAAGCTTGCTCGCGCCGCTCCCAGAGAACTCGACCGTGCCCCGGTATCGTGCAGCGTTAATTACGACTCCGTTAAAATTGTTTACTCGCCGGGCGCATAATTGACTTATTAATATAGAGCTAATTGAAACGAACGGTCGCCAAGGGAAACGCTTGCGACATATTCAATGTTGCACCATGATCGTTGAGCGGGAACAAGTTGTTCGATTATTGTTGGGTAATAGAAATTTTATATAAATAGAACAGATGGATAAAAATTTGAAAAATCCACTAGTTCGATTTAACGGAGTACCAAAGATAATCGTAGTTACGTCGATTATCCTGCACGATATAGATACCTGATTCGATAATTACGTATCGATATCGCGTTTCCCCACTATCTTCTTAAAATGAGAAAAGAAGAAAGAAAGAACATTTTCAAAGCCACCCTTCGGCGTATGTACTCAATATTTTCCAAATATTTTAGAACATTTGCTGCGATATTCGGGCACGCGATCCAGCGAGAACGAAATAAAACAAGCTCGGAGACATAGAAAAGTAGAGAAGGAGACAGCGACCGAAGGATGAAAGAAGAAAAAAGGGAAAGAGCAGAAGAAACCTGTCTGCAGCGATTCGAGTCGCGGTTTTCCAGCGCGCGTTCTCCGTCGATTACGCAAGGGAGCTCTCGCGGTGGTGCACCATATAGGAACCGAGAAACTAGTCCGTAGAAATTTATTCCGGCGAAGCGAGAACAACAAATTACAGGCTGTAATCGATCTTTGCTAATACGACGCGTCGGGAATGCCTCGGCGAGTCGCTCCATCGAACAGCAGACACCGATAAAACACCACTGGCGTATATTGATTTACGTGAAAATAAATCATTTCGTGTTCATCGTGCGTCGTCCTACTTTTCGCGGGAAACACGCTTCGCGAGAGATCCAACCAGTCGGTTCCATCGAGGATTCTGCTTGTAATAATCGCTCGACTAATCGCGGATAGTAAACGGCTATTTTATATGTGGGATTTTCCTCTCGGCTAGACGACGATGGTTTCCAGATTTTTCCTTTTGTTTTTTTTTTTTAATGAACGCTATTGAAGCAAATTAATTGTCTTCGTTGTGAAATAATCGACGAATAAAACGTTCCCGGTTACATATTAAAATAAAACGAGCGTTTTAATGGAACGATAGTAAGTAGCATGTGTGATCAGTTAAGATTCTTATTTTAGTTTATGTGCATTTTTTATATTCCGCTGTTTTTATTCAGTTTTATGCATCGATCCTATAAGTATTTTAGAGTTGATCGAAACTTCTATTTTCGTATCGAGGAATTTCAAGCTAGAAATATCCTTTCTCCTTTTAAACAAACGTCTCGTTTAAAAGGCTTTGTTTTAAGAGACGCCCATTAAAATAAAACAGTTCTTACTCGAATATTGATAAAAGATCAAAGAAATGTAATCTTTATCTCTTAATAATAGTATGACACGAGGAGGGTATTAACGAGAGTCGATTAAAACGATATCGAACCAAAAAAAATTTATTTTTATGGAGAGAAATAAAATGCGAGTGGTAGGACGGTAGGAAGAGGCAGAAAAACGTCACGCTAATTGCTCGTTAATTTAAATAAGACAATGCTTCATCCCTCAATTATTTCGTCTTTCAATGGAATCGCGAGAGGAAGAAAAAGTCAGACGTGAATCACTCAGACCAAACTTAGAGAAAGACGAAAAACGAAGACGTGAGAGAACCTCGGCAGGCCTTCGTTCATATTTTCTCGGAACTAAACTACGTTCGACGACTACTGAACCATTTTCTCACGAAGTGGACGACTTCCTTTTACACCGTGCCGTTAATTCTAATTCGATTACGCGAACGGAATTCGCGAAAACCTATATAGTTTCGCGTAAAACTGTTTTCCAAGGATCGCTTCCATAAGTCTGATCCCTTTTCCGAACGAACGATCGTTACGCGGTGCCGATCGATTCAACGATTCTTCGTCTTAGGAAACGAACCTTGACAAATCCTCCAGCCGGTCGTTGAAGCGCGAAGCTTACACGAAAGAAATCAAACTGAAAGATATAGGAAAAAAACACAGTAAAGAAAGAAGCAACTCTTTTGTGCATATAGTTTACCAGACCTGCAACGCGAACCTCGAAAAATTGCGTTGTTATAAATCTAATTAAATTATTACGAACAATTACAAATCGGTCCGATAGTTCTAACGTTAAAAATTCTCGATGAAAACGACTCTTAATACCTCGGAGCAATAAAATCTCGCGGCTAGTCAGGCAACAACGGAAACCTATTCCTACTCTCACGATCTGGCAATAATCGTCGCTCTTCTAGCGATCGAGCGGCAACCGGTGGCGTTGCGGTCTTCCCGTGGAAAGATTTTACGTAAGAAGGACACGGCGGCGGTGCGGCGCGCCAACTATGAAATTTCAGTGGAGCCATTACCGCGAATTCATTAAGGAACTTTTCTCCTCGCTCACCAGGCAATACCTGCATATTAAGCGTAATTACGCTCTCTGTCCGCTTTGTACGAGAGAGCCGCGCACGTATATGCTCGAAACCGGGTGTAATATCGACGAGCGCGTGAGCGCATGCGCGGTATATATTTTTACGTGCAACCCTTTCCCTCCCTCTGGCCTCTATCTATCCGTCTCTGTTCCACGTACACAGCAACCAAGAGAGGAGGATTTTAAAGGCCCTCCTCCACGCGGAGACGCGGGTAGAAACGCTTCTCCGCGTTTAATTTATGTAGGAAGCTAGGAAAGCCTGGCGGAAAAAAAGGCTGAACATGTGACGCCGCAAAAACCCCGACCTCCGTTATAATTTATACGGCTAACGCCGAGTGTACACGCGTGCACAGCCACTTTCTAGCCCCCCGGTTTTCGCCGTTTCGTGGCCTCTCGCCACGGCCCTGCCATCGCAGTCCTCTCGTCACGTGGTGAACCAAGCCTCGCCACCGTTTCTTTCCGCTCTGCCTAGCGAAACACCAGCCTGATCCGCTCCGTTTTCCCCAGAACTCGCCAACAGCTCCTTCTCTTTTTTCTTTCAACTTCAGGCTTTTTTTCTTCTTTGACGTTCGCTGCAATGGCAGGAATGTCGGCAACACCACCGGGGCGAGAATGCCAAAAGTCACCTGATACGCGTTATTCAACGACATCGTATCTCGACGAAGATGAAATCGCCGCTGTGTCTGTGGTTCAGGTTGCACGCGAACGAGTCGAAGATTCGAAACGTCGCCTGGTGCACGTCGGATCGTCTGAAGCGACGTAGAAAGTACTGGTCGGGTAACGAGCGGAAACGCGAATGATCGAGATTCCTCGAGGTCGGTTTGGTTTCTGAAATTTCGAAGAAACGCGGCCGATAAGCGTGTAAATTGGCTGGTATAATTGTGAAAATATTTCGTCGTTGAACTTTTCTCCTGTAAATCGTCCGTGACTCGAAACGCGAGGAATTCCGTACAGCTGTAATTCTTGAAAAATCCGTTTACGATATTTCATTTTAACGCCTCCGTTAAAAAGCAAGATTTCTTCATTAAAACGACGAGAGCGAGGAAGAAGGCGAAGTCGTTGGTCGAAGTTTTTCGTGTCGCGGAGCCGCGCGACCTCGGTCATACCACGTGATCGTCCCTCTGGCTTTTTTGATAAAAAAGACCAGGGACGAGGGAAGGGGGGAGAGGGGAACATACGAGAAACGACAAAAGAAACGGCGTTATAAATAAAACTGAAACTCAGCGGTACATTAAAGTACGTGTGTTCTCCGCACGTATCCATCCGTTCAACGCAGCGATTTATCCGGCAATCAAGAAGCCAGAAGGTAGGAACAGAGGAGAATTGGCGAGTTCTCGATAATCCACGTACATATGTTTCCGTTGAAACTGACACACCTAACTGATGACGGAGGGAGAATATTAAAAAGCAGTGGAAACGTTCCAAACATACGCGGCTTGTAAATCAGCGTAACGAATTATTTTCTTTTTCCGTTAAATATTTTTCGTTGCAATATATTCCGATAATTACCACGGCGATAGAAATCTTTGCTTGCCTCTACGATCCTGCTTGTAATACGAATTTCAAAGTTACACACTCGCGCATCTATATTTTTTCATTTTGTTAATCAAAGCACACCATCGACGATCTCCTTTCTTCACAAGCGATCAAAATCCCCATCATAGCGAATGAAGTTCGCCACGCGAAGATCGAACGCGGTTCTCCAAACGGATCGATCGACTCTTACGACGACATATCCAGTCTGGCTACCAATTCGTCGCTCTTCTTTTATACCTTCATCCGTCAACATCGAGATCTCACTGCCGAACGTAAAGAGAAAAAACGCAGCATCGATAGTCTACGATGCTCCGTATCGAAGCTGTTGGATCGCTTCGAACTGGCCGGTGGAAGCGGGATCAAATTGGCAAACGAGGTCGTCGCCTAGCACGAACAGAGGCGAAACGGGCCAGGCGTCTCTTTCCCACAGAGGTCGAGAGGAGACCGACCGTTCTCCAGACCAGGAGGAAGAAGCGAGAAGAGAACAACGGGAGCAACAAGACGACGCGCGGTAGAAAAGAGAAATAATAAAAAGGTCCGTGGCAAAAGGCTGCTTTAGCCTGGCCAGATCCCGCCCGGACGATAACGGGAGGACACATCGCCACCTCGGCGCGACGATCGTAAAACTTGGTCAGGTAAAGGCGCGGTTCGTTTGAGAACCCGCTGCTATAGAAGGACGGACGGGAGCTGCTTATAGTTTAGGTATTATAGTCCGGACCAGTGCTCCTCGAGGCTTCGAAGTCTATCGCGAGGGCTGCACGTACCGTACGCGTTCCCTTCGGGGTGGTCCTCGCGACGACATCGGTTCATTAATCGGCCAGATACCCGAGAAAAATGCGCTTTTACGGCCCCACTCTCTACGCTTGGCTCCCGATCAACCAGCCGCGGAGCACACGCTCTCTCTGACGCGAACAACCAGCGTAGCCGACTACGTTGGTAGCTCGCCCCGTGTTCTTTGCCTGGCGAACGATTCCCGTTTCCAACAGTTTGCGATTACGCTCGCACGATCCAGCGTTTAAAGTTTAAACGATCTCTGCTTTCGTGTGTGTACGTAGACAGGATAAGTGAAAATCACGCAGCATCACCGACGAGTATTTGCCTCTCTTGATCGAGGGACGCGATGGAGATCGGATTTTCATTTCTACTTTTATATTTCGTTCGTTATCCGATGTTATCACAGCCTGATGACCGTCCACTCGTTAATCGATAAAGTTGAACGCGTTAAAATCAACGGAACAGAATAGGAATGTTATTTTTATCACCGAATTCTCGGAAATTTGAGTCATCAGAAACGAGCAGATCTCCCAGAGCGATACATTTTTACGGTTCTTCTGTTCGATAAATTCTAATCAGCTGGCTACCATCTTGCGACCAGCCTATACCAGCAGTTCTGTCAGCAATTAACTGTCATCCGTTAATTATTAGAGGAACGATTGATCGTACGTTTGTGCATACCTAAAACAG
The DNA here is from genome assembly GCF_000188095.3 of Bombus impatiens. NCBI lineage: Eukaryota > Metazoa > Arthropoda > Insecta > Hymenoptera > Apidae > Bombus > Bombus impatiens. Next base: position 2,142,226 of record NT_177059.1, on the reverse strand, counting down.
TTTAGGCTTGTCCAATTATATCGAAAATAATATCGCCGTTTCGACGTTTTAGCGGAACGATTCCTCGTTAATTTCTCGTGTTACGGGTGGGAAATTTTTTTAAAAATAGATCTCGTTGGTTTCCTCTCTCGTCTTTGAGAGATTAATGAACGCGTGCCGGAGGCGGAAGTAATGGTACGATGGTTTTTCAGCAGCCGAAACTTATGACTCCTTATGTGTTCTTAGGATGACTGAGATTAATGTGCAATCTTCATGAGCGCCTACAACTACGTAAATGATACATTTCTTTATTTTTAGATATTATTTTCTTCTGTTATTTAAGAGATTATGACGAAAGACGATAAACAGCGAGACCTAATCCCGATCCGGATAAACGCGTCTAAAGAAATTTTTCGATTAAATTTTCTGAACATCTTTGAATTTCATGGAACGTGCGATTGTTTCGTTTTAACCGAAATGTATCGTTATACGAACAGATTTCGTACGAAAGTTAGTTAGTGGTGCGTTATATGTAAAATCTGATCAACAGGGATCACGTTAATTACCTACGACACATTTCGTTTCACCTTTTAGCATCATCATCCTCTGCTCGTATATCTCAAACTTACTGCGAGCTCGTAAAAACCAGCAGACTGCTTGTATGGTCGTTTTATTGTCAATTATATCGTTGCAATTACAGCTCTGATCGTCAGCGACGAACGAAGAAAACGCAAAAGCCGAAGCTCCGTGAATTTTCAAAGTAGACCGCGGGAAAACAGCACACGAGCTCGCAGAAAAGTCAGCAGAAGAGCGATACGCGTTCGCGATCGAAGAAACTGAGAGCTGGTAACGAGAGTGCTAATGAAGGATAGGGAAGTTCTTGCCTGGTTCCGAGCGAAGCAGTCTGCACCTGTCTCCTCCCTTTGTACACAAGGTCTCGCGTCGCGATCAGACCGGACCCGAAGCGAACCTCCTCTTCTCGATTTCTTGTTGACTAATTTCTTGCAGACCCTTCCACACGCTGGAATTTATACGCGAAACGCCCACGTGAAACGCCAATAAACACTCGAAACGTCCGAACCGTGTCCCTTTGGTCGACCGATCCAACGTAGAAGTGTTCCCGTTTATGACTTTATTGCGCCGACGGTCCGACCAAATTTTTATATGAACTCGTGTCCTCGTTAAGAACGTTAGTTGAGAATTAAATTATCGAGCCTGACAGGTTTTATTAGGCTTCGTTCAACCTTGCGAGCGTATGGCGGACGTGAAATTTATTCTACTTAAGGTGAAACTTTGTTGCCACGATACTTGCGTGCTGATACTTGACGGGGGGTAACGTTGATGGTTTTGCGTTAGGGAAATAGGTTTCTCGCCAGCGACTATTAAAACTAGAAAATTCGTATACGAGTCCTTTGTAAAAGCCAACACGATGTACGCTTCTTCGTGAGCGTTGAATAGGAGCGTTGAATAGGAGCGTATGTAGCGAAAGAGATTCTTCGTGCCCCATTAATTTCTGGGGGTCGTGAACAGGAATTTGAACAGTTAAAAGGGCACGTATCTGGTATTCTTTCGTACTCTACTTGCCTGTAAAATTACGCGAAGACTCGCAACCTCCGGCAACTAAATATCGCTTCTTCCTTTCGAAATATAGCGAAATAACAATAGTAATAATTAAACGCGTTGAACGGATCGGTAGATTCTTTCAATAAAACGACAATCGAGCTATTAATACGCTCGAGCCATACGTTCGTAGCTGGAACACGTGGAAAGTAGCAGCAGGACGTTAAATCAAGCCCTCTTCGAGTCTCCTTTGTTCGGACACGCTTCACGCGCCCAGCGTGGACGCGAAGAATTAACGATCCGTCTGGGCGAATATTGCGGTCGGATCGGTTGTTTTACATGCGAATCCCGGTGTTTGGCGTCGCGAGCGAGCCACGGGTGTCCCGCTGCTATCGGCATTTAGCGTTCTCGTCGCTGGCGATCGCAAGATAACGAACAGCGAAGCGTTAAACGGCCAACCACCTGACCAAAGAGGCCCCCGCCGCGG